>NC_142614.1:42184983-42488013 GCF_059453375.1 Lepisosteus platostomus | reverse complement strand
AGTTGATATGTTCAATGCAATTCAATTGCACTTATTCAAATTGACAGTCTTGTTTAAGTATCTAAAAAACAAGTTGCCTTGTATGTGTCAGTTTTATAACATTATATCTAAATTAGTACATTTGCTAAATTTGCTTGGTCTAAAGCATGTGATTTATTACAACAGAAATAGATGGTTTTCAATATTGTTAATTTGGTATAGGACATGTATATTGAAATTTTCTATGCTTTGGAATATACATGATTATGAAACCTGACAGTTTGTAATATGAAATATACTGTATTATCATTTCAGATGATGAACCAAAACTTGTGCTCAAACCAGGTGCCATTCCTATAATTTTTGCTCATAAAAAGCAACTGATGAAAAGAGAATGCAGTGAAAGGGTGATATCAGTGCTTGATAGGTTTAAGCAAACGCTTTATCATAATTTTAAGGCCTAAGTTAAGAAGTGCATGAAAATACAGTTTTAAGATTAAACAAATGTATTCACAAGCCTGCTTGCTTACAATGTAATATGGCCAGTTCACGTCACCAGAAGTTTTGTTGCCTCGTTCTGAATCACAGACAATGAGGGTATTATAGCACATATCTGGAAATTTTATCTATTTTGTGATGTAAATTGGAGTTTTTACACATCACCATGTACGTTTTACTTCTATTGTGGTTTCAAAGGCACTCATCAATGCCAATTATTTCTAACCCCCCCAAATATAAAAAAAGTGTTGCAGTTCCCCTTTAAGAATTCTGCATTGGTGTTATGGCATTCCATTTGTCTCTTCTGGGGGTTCCAACAACCTCATCTTTATCGTCAGGTTGTCTTTCTCTCTACCAGGTGATATAAGGCAGTAAATTAACCTTATTCAAATTAAGTATCTACAACATTTTATTTAGGGTTTGACTGTCCTACTGACGTAATACACAGAGACAAGTCTAATCTGAGTTTAGCTGATATATTAAACTCATCAGCAACTTTGAGGATTATACTGTTCTTTTTTTCTGAATTTCACAAATCATATACTCAGACTGACTGTACTTTTCCTTTCTCACATTTACAATGTGGAATATAATATGAATTAATATATTACAAACTTTATTATTGCATTGTAGTAGCACATAGTAACTTGTCACAACAATATCCCCTAAGCACATTTTAATATGTCCCTTTTAAAAAATATAAATTTAATTCAATAATAAACCAAGAGAGTTTACTTTAACCTAAACTCTGTTATAAATACTCAGTATGTTTGGGAGGTTACTAAGGGGTTTTCAGAAGATAATTGTACAGTATTTTTCCTCTCATCTACACACTTCAAGAAATAAGTATATCTTTGAAGGATGTGGCACAGTGGTGCAGTGGCAAGCATGACTGCCTTGCAGTGCTGGGACCCTGGATTCAGCGAATAATAATAATAATAAAAAACTTTATTTTATATAGCGCCTTTAAAGGTGGCTTCTCAAAGCGCTTTACAGAATGACAACAACAATAAATAAAAAGAATACACAAGATAAAACACAAATACAATATACAGAGGAGACCGTGGATGGTGGTACTAAGAAAAGCAGAGGGGTGAAGAATGGAACCAGTTAAGTAAAGGCTTTTCTGAAGAAGAGGGTTTTGAGTCTGGATTTGAAGGAGTTTAGTGACTCTCTGATATCCTTGGGGAGAGAGTTCCAGAGCTTGGGGGCATAACAGGAGAAGGCCCTGTCACCCATACAATGTAGACGGCCTGGGGGACAGTAAGGAGAGCAGAATTAGAAGAGCGGAGGTTGCGAGGTGGGGAGTAGGGCGATAATAGTTCAGACAGGTACTGAGGTGCCAAGCCATGCAGAGCCTTATAGGTGAGCATAAGGATTTTAAAGTCTACACGGAATTGGACCGGAAGCCAGTGCAAGGACTCCAGGATAGGAGCAATGTGAACACTGGCACTAGACCTGGTCAGGATTCTGGCTGCTGAATTTTGGACATACTGCAGTTTGTTCAGAGTAGATTTAGATACCCCAGCGAGTAGAGCATTACAGTAGTCAATTCGAGAGAACACAAATGTGTTGATCAGCTTTTCAGCCACAGTTAATGATAGCATAGGGCATAGTCTAGCGATATTTCTAAGGTGAAAAAAAGATGTTTGACAGTATGCTGCACATGTGGGTCGAATGTTAAGCCAGAATTGAATATAACCCCAAGGTTTTTCAATTTTGATTGAAGCTCAAGTACAGAACCATCTACAGATAGGGTTACAGGACTGGCTTTACGAACTTGATGGGGGGTGCCAATAAGCATGACTTCAGTCTTGTCCCAGTTAAGATGAAGGAAGTTTTGAGTCATCCAAATTTTGTTATATATCTTTCAATTTAAAACTTTAACCTTACAAAACATTATATATCTTTATATGCAAAAAAAGACATCTTGTGTCTTAGAAACATTGCAAATTCTATCCTCTGCTGTTGAACCAAACGTACTGAATATGGCAACATATCAGGCTAAAAATCAATTGGAACAGTTCAATCCTAATACCACACAACTTAGCTGCAATAAGATGAGATATGTACGGTACATGTTGTAAAACTATTATATATTCTCCTTTGTCAGTTAGAGGTATCTTTACTCTTAAAGATATATTTAACAATGAATGCCTTAAGACATTTCAGGAAGGTTATTCCTAGTTTTATACCGGAGACTTACTGTAGATCAGCACTATATGTCTGAATTGCTGATTACAGGATTTACTGTAGTTCAGAAGGGTAGTATCATATTTCAATAGTTGCATATTGAAAACAGCATGCAATATTCCACCTGTTACAAAAAGTTAGGAAACTTAAATGAATTAATTAGGTTTTCTCCTGACTGGGACACTGCGTGGAGTAATACAATAGCCTAAAAACTCCATCCCATCAGATAATTAATTTAAATATATACGTGAAGCATATTCTTCACTATGTACAGGGCACTTCCTAAATTTGTAAAATCTTACTAGATTGCTTTGTACAATACTTGCGTACATTTTGGGAATGTATATTTGTGAATAGAGTTAAGACATACTGTATGTAGTTAATACTCTTTCTGAATTCCTGAAGTTTTAGATATCTAAACATCCAGCTGCATTTGTATTAAAAGTTAGATCTCTCATAGCACCAGTCCAGTATAGTCCTGGTAGGACAGACTTCAGAAAAAAAATATCTTTCACAACTTTGGACAGAACCTGCTCTTTCATTAAACAATACTTGGCTTATGAACTTCAGGGATGTTTTTTCATCTGGAATGTTCTACATCTAGAATTAACAAAGCATTATGTACACTGAATAAACATGGAGCACAACAGCTACAGATTTGGGTACACTATGGGTGTCAAAAACTCAGACACTCCTTCCTCCTCACCACATGTTATTTAACACTATATTTTGTGCCCCTTTATTAATGGGGCCCCTTTATACAATGTTCTGATGTTTGCATTGTAAATGCATACCGTTGTTATGGTTTTGGTTTGTTTTTAGCTAATGTATGCTATTGATACAAGCATTGGCATGGCAGTAAATATTTTAAACTTTCATATTATTTAAGAAATTATGATTCATCACTATATCCTGTTTCTTAATGTTTCATGTGTATGTATTTTACAAACAACTACACACACGATTTTCAAAAATCTTCATTATGTTCTATTTAATTAATTGAATTATGTGTTACACTGTTCATTTCCTGTTGTGTTACACTGTTCATTTCCTGTTGTGTTGCACTGTTCATTTCCTGAATGGCCAGTAGTGTGAATGTAGTTTTGCTAACCTAGTTGTTGTGTTAAACCATTGCAATTATTATTATTTAACTGGGAGAGTTGATAAAAACTGAGAAAAAGGAATGTGCTGTATATTTTGAATTTCTCTCTTGCCATACGTAATCAAGACCCCAGTTTTCTTTTGTCATCGGTCACTAAAAGGTTATTTTCCTAAATTAAGCTTTGCAGGTTGATGTCAATGCAACATGATTGCATCCAAATTTTCATGAGAAGTGAATATGTTACAAAACTATTATATATTCTCCTTTGTCTAATAGAGGTACTGTACATTTACCCATGAAGATATCTTCAACAGAGATCTTTATATCTATCACTGCTTGCAGAGAAGTTTCCATCCAGGTTCACAAAGTCCAACCTACTGTACATGTATGGAACATTGTACATTGTACTGAATGGAACATTACAGCTTATGTGGAAGAAGAGGGAGAAAGCTTTTTTCTCTATGTTCTGTTTCAGTCTTTGCTCAATTCTTTGTGTACTAAATAGCAGTATTGTGTTTATTATATTTCACTGTGAAATATAGAACACAATGTTTACTGATGACATCTAAGGCAGTTTAAATACTGTGTCATTTAAATTCCTGTCTGTGATACTGACAAAAGTTATTTTCACTTGTCAGCAAAAAATGCACTTCTTTTGCTTAATTTCTTACTCAGCGTTGTGATAGAAATACTGATTATGCAATTTACATTTTGAAAGCATTTAGTTGTAACGTTAAAACAGACAGAAAGTGATATGTGCATTACAAATATTAGAAATGGCTCCTTCTATTTTTGATTAGTCCATTCACTTTGGAGGTAGACATGAAGAGGCAATGTTGCACATTTTACCACAGGTGAATTTAGTTGACTTCAGAATTTCATAGATGTCAAATTATGTTTTAAATTATGATTGCATTGCTTTTTGTTACCATTGCCTGTAGAGTAGCACAATTATATTTATCACATAACTTCAAATTTCTCAAAATTTCCATTGAATAAATAAATTACTTTCTATTATGTAAGATCCAGGAAAATCAAAAGAGTCAAATTAAAGTTTTTTTGTGAAATGCAAGAAACTTCAATAATTTACCTAATCTGTATTGCTTATCAGTTTATTCCCCGAATTACAGGAATTATAATGCTATATGCCTTACTGTTGTTCACAATGATTCTCTACAGCCTTATCGCATTCTTGGGAATGCAAGTTGTTATCTTACAATATTTTTTGAAAATGCTTTATATCAAATTAAATGTATTAATTCTGTATTTATTTTTAGCTTGTTTTTCATTTGCAACAAACATTTTACAAACACTGTTCTCAGTGCAACTGTTTGTGCTGTTTGTTTCTAACCTGATATTGTATTTCTAAGATAGGTAAATACATTGACATCTGCACACACACAGTAACCCACCCAGCTCTGGAAACAAAAACAAAACCCTTATCCAGAATTATATGGGATTCTTTATTCCATTCAACAGCAATAATAAGCATTAATTCCAAATGTCTAAATCAACCAGGAATGGTTATGCATCTAAATCAGAACAGAAATAAATGTTTGCAAAGTTTTTATATTGATGGAATATGAAGAGGTTATACTTCTGTAAAGTTGTCAGTTGTCATATTTTGATATGAATTTATATACAACTGGAAGTTCCTTACCAAAAAAGAAAACGTAAATTCTACAACATTTTACTACCTGATGTTTATTTTAGTCAAACGTATTTAGGAGCACTTCTGATACCATGTACAGTATGTGTTTTTTCCAAAATAAAAGATTGATAATAATTATGAGATAATTTCAGTTCCTTTAATCACACTCCATCTATGAATAGAATTGTTATCATTCTGGAGTTACACATATACTGAGATCTTTTTTTATCCTTGAATGTTTTCAAATAAAATAAAAATACTATTTTCAGTTTAACATCGGACACCAAGAGCAGGTGCTGTCTTTTCATATGTATCATTTTAATTGGGTGAAAGAAAATGTGAAAGACTCTATAATACTTTTGTGCCTAAAATCGTTAATTATTTCCTTCCTTTGAGTTGTAGTTCACGTAGTTTGGGTCAACGTGAAATAGCGGTAAAGACTCTGGATTGGAAGGCCATGGGATCAAATCCCGGTTCAAATCCCAATTTACTCAAAATTGCACCATTAAAAGCCTTGCTGTATAAATGACTATTCTCCAGGTTGTCATTGTGGATGAGAATTTGTTCTCAGCTGATATCTCCAATCAATGGAAATGAAATGATTACAGATAAAGTGTGTGGCAACTTTAATCAGTTTCTATCTACCATGAATGAAATTACTCATAACATAACTGATGAAAAGTGCAGTGACTATACATAGATCGTATGCAAAGCCCCAAACAGAAGTATTGCTTTCATGCAAACATTTTGTATACTTCATTGATGCTAACAGTCAGAAATTTTTACCTTTGTTTAAGTCTAATTACACTTATATTCAATAGGTGCTATAACAAATGTTAGAAGAAATGTTTGGAAGTAATAAGAAATGTATAAAATCAGTTATAATAAAAGTAATAAGAAATGAATTATTAAAATTACGTATTAAAGACGTTTCGTAATATGTTTTAAAATGACGCACTACATACATACTATATGTTTTCAGTTCATTAGAAACCCTACAGCATTTGAACATCGAAAGTTTAAAATGTATATACTCAAAAAGATTTGAGAATTATAAAGTTTCACACAATGAGGATTCCCTTAAATCTAAAGACATGAAAGTCTATGCAGAATTGACATTTTACAAAATGGGTATTCTATTGTTTCCATAAACAACGTAAATTTGACGCTGATAAACAAAATCAAAGTCTGGGAACAACCGTATTCTCTCCGTATTCATACACTTTTTAAATAACTGGAGATAATAGTGGTACCACAGCACTGTGCTTAGCCGAATGCGACAGGCTTGATAAGAAGAGTAACTGCAGTTCGCTCCCGGCGAGAAGCTGTTGAGAGTACATCTCCTGGTGTAGGTTTGTTAGGAGCTTTAGCACGGATCGGTCAAGGACAGCCCACATTTGCTAATTGGGGTACATGTAAAAAGATTACATGGCCCCTGTCAGAGATGTGATAAAAATAAAAAAATACAAAAGTCAAGAAATAATGGAGTAATTAGGCCACTACCTATATACGCCTTAATAAAAGAGGTTTAATTGGAGTAGTAACAAAAAAGCACTTGATAAAATACGGTGAATGACAGGCAAACTTAACAATCATGTAACCAATATTACTGTAGAAACAGCATAATTAACTTACAAAATATAATAGCTATTGTCAGTTTATAGGAACATTATAATGCCAGTGCTGCCGCTGAAAAGCCTACAATTAAATGAATTAACTACCAATTACATTATCTTTTCTTACCTCGTTACGTCTTTTTTTTCTGAAAAGTTAAAACTGTGGTAGAATCCCATACGACAAAAGCAGTTTAACCCTTGATGCTCAACAAATTTCGAGGCACGCTCTATTTCATTGTATTGATCTCTATGGAGTCCAAAATGATTATCAATTGTACTGTGAATAATTCACCAAATATCCACGTAAATCTAAAATCAGTGCGATTTATAATGAACAATAATAAAAGTGTTATAATGCTTATCAGATATACGTCTTATATCATACTACCCACCCCCTTCAATTATAAAATACTGAATTATGAAATGAAAAAAATCTTCATGTTTATATTTAGAATTAAAGAAAAGCTATACAACCATTAAAAATGTAATATTCTATTGGATTCTTTGAACCGACAATATGAAAAAAATCCATAGACGAACCACAAACACTGGCGTACAGTATATATTTAAAATAATTCTAATGTCGTTTTTCCTTTTTTGTTTATTTGAAACTGATTAACATGTGCTAATTTTATTTGTCTTACACCAAAGCACGGTCAAAACGTAAATGTACCTATGAACATATCTTTTTAAATGTATTCAATAGCACTTACTGTATATAAATATATTGCTCTATTGCGGAAAGTACTCAAAACTAAACAGATAAGCAATGAAATACAAAAATAGAAGAAACAAATGCTTATTCGTGGAGTAAAGAAAGTGAAATTAATTATTTATCATATTTATTGTATCTGCATAATATTATTTTTGTTGTTGTTCTTATTATTTCTATTATTAATAGTTTTGAAAATCATATTTGGTGTCGTCAATGCACGGCCTCTAAGATGATTTTAGTAGCTTTTATGAAATGATCAGCGCCATCATAGAGTTAAGGGGCGGTCGCCCCTTAGTACTTGTGGTTCAGGTGCAATAACCCATGTAATACAATAAATCATACGTGAATCCTTTTTTTTTTTACAGCAGGGTATGTGGTAGTATCCTAATACATCATATGAATGTAATATTCCATGAAACATTTTGTGCGTTAATATGGACATACAGTACAGTATACCAGTCAAACCTGCTGGTGAAGTCTGCTTTGAGATGGACACAATGGATAGAGATGTAATTGTAAATACCGGCGCATTATGGACATAACACAGTATGCAATTTAAACTATTTAACACAAATATGTGCAGAAGGTATAGCACTATGACGCAAAAGCGGCATGACGTATTTATTGTTTAAGTGGATTTAAATTTTTAATTTAAAACCCCGAACATGCTAAAACAGCCAGTGGTTCCTGCAATCGCTTTCACTAATGTTTCCTATATTCTTTTTTAATTCTTTTTTAAGTAAGGTTACTTAAATATATATTTTTACTATTTTACTGTCTTTACTTCGGAGCTTAGAAGCAAAGTATAACAACAATGTTACCGTATATTTACACACTCTTTATCTTGAAACAGTCACACAATGCATTATTCGGAAACCGCAACAAAAAAGCATAATAGATAAATAAACAGTATCAGTGGTAGATCCTGGCGCTTTGATATTTCTTTATCAAAACGCAGAGGAACATTTTACAAACAACAAAAAAAAAAACATTTCTTTGAGCTTCAACATCTGAATGATTACAAAATTATCTAACCCTAAAATCTAAAATTTCATTAGTCTAGTTTTATTCAATCAATGACACTTTGAGACTGTTGCCATTGCTTTAAAAATATTATTTATATTGCCTCTAAAGTGCCACAGAAAGCACGATTTCTTCATTGCCTCCTTGTTACAAACTGCTCTGTCTCTCTCTCTCTTTCAAATACCTCTTTTCAACCAAAGATCAAGCTTTAAATAGGAACACATGCACTATTCGAAGCACTGTTCGGATTTAATTTACCAGTAAGAATGGCAGACTTAATTATATGTCTAAGCGTAGGGTCTACAAAACATTTAAAAAATATCCATTGAACGAGAACCGCTTTACATTTTAATTTACCTCACTATACTTCTTCTATTCTGCTATAAATCAAGAGCACTACAAATAAAGAAACACGAAGAAAGGAAAGCAGAGAGGAATACAAAACAGATTCTGACACGAGCAGTTTTTTTCCTCTCAGCATAATGTATTTTTACCCTGCTTTTAGTAAACGTCAGACACTGATAATTCTACTTAAATGTATCCATGACGTCACAATTCACAACAAAAAAGTGTTACATTACTTTTCAATTCACTAAACCGTGGTACATCCTGACGCTTAAGAAAGCTGAACATTTGTTACATATCCGTTTATTAAGACAAAGGATGAAAGTTAAAGCCTGACCGGTCCGACACAAAAGGTATTTTTGCAACAGAAGAGGGCGCTTTTGTGTCTGTATATGTATTCGTGTATATCTGCACATATATCCAGACACTGACTTTAGATTGTAATATTTGGGTAAGGTGAAATATGGGTGGACGGGAGAGAAAAATGTATTTAATGGATGTGTGAGGAAAATAAACCAACGAATACACATTGCAAAGCTACATAACCGTCTATACCTTTCCCAACAATGTATACATTTAGCAGTTACAGATAAATAATAGCAAGCCGACTAGTACGTGCTCTGTTTTGCCTATTAAGTAAAATTACCCTTCACTTTGAGTTTACATTATACCACGTGTCACATTGTCTGTTTAGGACTGTCATTATCTGTAATTATGCTCTATAATTGCCTTTTAGTTTACAAAGCTAAAACATCGAACGATGTCACTGATTTTAATCACGTTCTGCTTTCTAGTTATTTTGCATAGTCTGCTTAAGTAGGCTATGTGTTCTTAAAAGTTAGACGTTTTGATTGTACTCCCTTTCTTACTCTTGAAGTGTATTCTGAATATTTTTAAAGTTTAATAGCAAACAACTGCACCGTACATTTTTCAAACCGTTCACCTTTAGATTTTTCTCTAAAATGACAATTTAAAGTAGTCTGCACTTTAAGGTTTATAAACTTTCTACTATAAATTGTATCTCACTCTTTTTCATTCATTAAATATTTGACAGTAAATATTTTTAAAAATCATTTGTCAGGTTACAATATTGTTAATTATGCGTTGTTTTGTCAAATCTCTGGATTCCACTGTGACTCATAACTTTGCTATAAAAAATAAAGTTGCTTAAGCAGCATGCAATTACTCTTGTACCATGTTAAAAATAAACCCAGCTTTACATTCTTAATACATACTGAGCAACAAATGCTGGAAAATTACAAGTTTCGAGGCTGTAAAGTTCAATCACAATATACACAAGGACATTTAAAATGTTTTAAAAACATTAAAATATGTCTCTAGTTTTAACTACAAATCATTTTTACACTCACAAGTATGTATGTACTGTACATGTATATCACATTAAGAACGTAAAACACATACATGTATATATTCACTACTTGCTTTTTCAATTCATACCAGCCAAAACGTTAAAAGTGCCAATCTGCGCTTCCATGCTCATTCATGAATTTCAAATAGAGTCCAATGTTTTTTTCCAAAGTTGACTACTCACAAATTATTCAATTTCATAAGTGTTTCTGTATATCACATATATTGTTTTAGCGCTGGACTATAAAATAATAAATGCCTTAATAAAATAAACCTTAATAAAGATGAAAATCCCAAGCATCTCCAAAAACCTCAGAACGCAGGATAATAAAAGAGAAAAATATACGGTAAATGAAGGAAAATGGAAGAGGTCAGCAAAAGATAGGCTCCTTAAAAGAAATAAGGATGGTATAGCTGCAGACTACTGTAGGACTTCAAGAGTTGTAATGTGATAATAGGAACAGCTGCTCTGCTCTTTCAGAGCCAATCGGCTTTCCATGAAGATGACGTTCCCGCACCTCACGTCAGACCAATGGCGATTGAGTAGAGTTAGAGCAGAGAGTTTGAGTGAGAGATAAGGACAAGAGTGCCTCATCAGCAGTGAGACCAGGCACTGCGGCGCGCGTACCCTTTACTTTCAACGTGAACAGTAGTACCCAGCCCAGCACCGCAGCGCCTCTAACCCATAAAAACACTGCTTCACTGCAAGCGAAAAATTGTTTCTGGTATAACGCTGCAGCACCAAATTTTCACAGTGGACCTAACACCACCTTACTATCTTGACATGGGAGACATGGGAGATCCGCCAAAAAGTAAGTTCAACTTTTTACATTGAAATGGCATGTGTTTCTTAGCAGCAACTGCTTGTTGCGAGTGGATACAACCTAACCCAGAAGAAGAGATCATTTTTAAGTATAAATTTGTTTACCTTTGGGGCAACGTCTAGGGTGTCCTGTCCACTCATTCTTGTCAGCAGTACCACAACGCATTAACGCAGAGACAAAAGTTGGTATACGCTCAATCTAAGAAGCGAAAACATTTTTGTATTCAAACACATGGTTAATTCGTTAACTAGACTCCTAATTTTTTCAGCTGGTCTAATTTAGTCTTGACTCGTGTTGGCGCAAAGGACACTTTTTATTTTTAAATGACCTTTTTTGTAACGATGAAGTTCAACCTTCTGAGGTAAAAGTGCCGTAGTATGCAAGTGTAATGACATTAATACTGTACATCATGGATTATTTTTATTGCTATTGCTGTTGCGGACATTTGCAATATTTCAGTTATGAAAGGTTTTGCGTGCTAAAATACCCTCAATTCTTACTGGCGTGTTCTGTTTGGTGAAGTTTTACAGGAGAATGTTAAAGTGTGCAGGATGTGTATCCACGTCTCATGTAGAATATTTCCTTCATTTTGGTCCGAGCAGCTTCTTACTTGCTTTTGTTTTTGTTTGCAGAAAAACGCCTCATTTCGTTATGTGTTGGTTGTGGAAATCAAATACACGATCAGTATATTTTGAGGGTTTCTCCGGATTTGGAATGGCACGCTGCGTGTTTGAAATGTGCAGAATGTAATCAGTATTTGGACGAATCCTGTACCTGCTTTGTTAGAGACGGGAAGACCTATTGTAAAAGAGACTACATCAGGTAAGCATTGTTTTGAATGTCCTTTTTCGTCTGGCTTTAGATTTATCAAATTAAATATGAGAAATAACAACTAACAACACTACTCCTTCCGAATTGTAGTCACATACGTCCTGATGGATAATTTCCAATCTTAGTATTTATTTATCAGAAAATAATTCCATTCAAACAGAGTGGCAGTAATTCAGATAAAAAATACAATGCTATGTATTGCGTTTCTAAGTTGTGACACTTCTTGAAAACACGATCTGCGAATAACAAAGTCCCGTATCGTATTGAAAATCACATTAGAGCAAAAATATCACTAGGTGAGCTAACCTACAGGCAAGACTTTCACTGGATTACTCTTATATGATTTTAGCCATACGCTTTCTTTCTCAGAGATATTTTAGTATTATACACATTACATACATGTATATCTGACAACAGTAGGTAAAACAAAGTATTTTAAGAAATGGTTATGTGCTGTTTTTTTTTCATTTTATTCTCTGTCACATTGGAAGACAAGAAGAAATCATAAAACATATCCAATTCCAAAAATTAAAGATCGAATTTTTAATGAATACCTGTGAAAGTTTTGCGTAGGGACAAATTTACTGTTGCTGCCTGGTGAGTTATTTTTGCAGTCAGACCAATTAAAGCCTAAAGGTTTCATAAATGCAAGACAATATCGCTCTGGTACATTTTGACACACGTTTTCTATTTGCCTCTGTCGTAGTATCTATTCATAGCTTTCTATTATAAAAATATGTTAAATATGAGCATTAGCAGTTAACGATCGAATATCATCTGTTAATTTATACCCCTAAATGTTGTGAGTTTGTATGAGCATTGCAAACAGCAAAAATGAATATTAAATAGAAGGAAAATAGCCGAATATTCATGTACGCAAACATCTGGTCGAAATATACAACTCGATTTATTTAAATATAGTTTTTGGATTATTTCAGTTATTTTTGTAGTATTGACACTAGAATCGCAATTATAAACTATAATAATAATTGTTTTAATTGTAGTTTTATAATTAAAAATAAATATCAGAAGATGAAAGCATAGCTTAAATTACATAAGACAGCAAAGAATACTAATACGATCGCTATCAAGTCTATTGTTAATTGCGGAATGCTAAATTAAAGGTGAGGGTTATGGCAGTGATGTGTTATTAGCTCTTATATAGGCCTTTCTGCATCTTGCAGCATAGTTTTCCAAAATCAAACAGTAAATAAAATCTGAGTCACTTTTCATGGGGTCACGCAGAAAGTTTAATAATTAACTGAATGAAAGTGTGCATTCCACTTGCGGATAATTTAGTGTACCTGCATTTATCATGTTGAACTTGGTAGAACTTTGCAAAGTAGGCAAATATACTTTCGCACAAATTGTTTTCAGAAATCAAATAATCAAGAGATGGGAGATTCTCTTCTTTGTAACACAAAGTTCTGCTTGTGAGCTTTTTTTCTGTTTTGGTGTAGATGAAAAAAAACAGTTAAATAATTTTAACTATGCAAGTGACATATGTGCTTTATACTGTATGTGCTTTATATACTCTGTGCATCTATGGGGAGAGTATCATTTGCCATACGTTACCGATCATATTAACGGATAGTGGTAGAAATATCACAGCTTTGCTTTTTTCAATGCGCAGTAGTTTTTTTAATGTTAATATTAAAATTGTTAACAGAGTAAATTTTGACTTTTCTGGGAAATTTGTGTTCCAGGTTGTACGGGATAAAGTGCGCCAAGTGTAACATAGGCTTCAGTAAGAATGATTTCGTGATGAGAGCCCGCTCCAAGGTATACCATATCGAGTGTTTTCGCTGTGTGGCCTGCAGCCGGCAGCTTATCCCCGGGGACGAGTTTGCTCTGAGGGAGGATGGCCTGTTCTGCAGAGCCGATCACGATGTTGTGGAGAGGGCAACAATGGGAGCAGGAGACCCTCTCAGCCCTTTACACCCGGCAAGACCTTTACAGATGGCAGGTACGTTGTGCATATTTGATCACGGGTAACAGTGACACGGAATAGAATGTTGTAATACAACAGAATGATCTGCGTCCAGATTAAAGTGTAACACATTTTTTTCTTGTATGTGATATGTTTTAAAGCTCTGTATATTTTGGGTGTTCTTTTTGTAATGAAAAGCCAGAAGTCTTAGTCGGCTATGCCTGCCACCCTAATGACTCTCCTGTAAAACGGAACAGGGTAGCCTATATTAATTAGTGAAACCATTTCTTTTTATTAAGTTTACAAGAATATATTTTAATAAGAATAAGTAAAAAAGAAAGAAGTCATTCTTTTCTTAGAACAAAATAATTCAAGGAAATATTACACTGTTCAATATTTCATAAACCTAGAATAAATTCAGTGCTCCCGATTCCCTTCCTGCAGGGAACACCACCTTTCTTTCAAAGGCATATAAAATAGACTAGACTTTTTCACATAGCAATATTATTTCCATTTCTTTGGAGTTCCTTTTGATTCTTTGAATTCATGAAGGATTCACAATTAGTATTCAGTCAATTCTAATCATTATTTTTGATCATTGGGGTTATTATTTCTGTAATTATTCCAGTCCTTTAACTGTACCAATAAATCGTTATGCTTATGTTCGATGCAGTTTAACCAATTACTGTACAGATTGTCATTTATGTGTATTTTACTTACTGATGTAATTGAAAACAATTAGGAAAAAATAATTAAATATTTCTCTGTTTCTTCGTATCTTTCATGATGTGTAATGGGATTCACGAATTGGTGTTTCACCTAACTGTTAAATGAGAGCAAGTTTACAACTTTCTAGTAGTGATGTAATTTAAAACTGTCAACAATCTAATCTGCGCTAATTGACTTTTAACTGATCCCGTCTAATTTAAGAATTTTATATGATCTGGGGGACTCTCGGTTTGAGTTTTTACACGTCATTGTAGTTTTATCGACAAAGCAGTCTCCTACAAAACATCTCGCTGTTCACGGTTTTGAATAATATTGTTAATGTCTTGTACAGCTTTATGTTTGATTTCAAAGACCGTACGCTTGCTAAAATGTAAAAGGACTGTGTATGGCAATTAATTACAGTCACCTTTCCATTCAAGGCTTGAATTCCGTATAGCCGTGGGCCACAGATGGTCTGATATGTCTGTAGTTGGAACTGGAAACTCATGTTTTTTTTTTCTGTGTAAAGTTCCTTCTAGTTTTCTCTAAGGCGCAAGGCTTCAATTTGCAGAAAATATCAGTCATTGTTACTGTTAATTGAATCGCTCTTTTGATTATATACTATGTTTTATGTATAGGTATACACATTTGTACTTGTAATATACCGACATATCAGGAAGTATATTTTAATAAAATACTTATTTCAAAATAAGTGTAATTTCATATTTTACAATTATATGAAGTTATCAAGTTCTTATTTCTTTGAACTATTCGTTCTTACAGCAGAACCCATATCTGCCAGACAGCCTGCGCTTCGACCCCATGTTCACAAACAACCGGAAAAAACCACTCGAGTCAGAACTGTACTCAACGAGAAGCAGCTTCACACCTTGAGAACTTGCTACGCTGCCAACCCAAGACCAGATGCCCTTATGAAGGAGCAACTGGTAGAAATGACGGGCCTTAGTCCGAGAGTCATCCGGGTGTGGTTTCAAAACAAGCGCTGCAAGGACAAAAAGAGGAGCATCTTAATGAAGCAACTTCAACAACAACAGCCTAATGACAAAACGGTGAGGATCCGAGCGTTTTAAGACACTGCTCTCCGAGTGAAACTATTGAAGACCCAAGGAAATCTGCACAATATACATCTAATATTATTATCATGGAGACCTACTGTAGTACTCTCGCTATATCAAGAAAGCGTTTCACTGTGCTGTAAACGCCAAGTCTTTTTGTCTACAGCTCCGTGTTAAAGCAGCATTGGAGACTAAACTTAACTTCACAGCAGTTTGATCTTGCCGCAACCACAATGGATAAAAAATAAGGCTTTATTGTAAATCTTTCCTGCAACTGTCACAAACAAAGTGTTTAACTGAAGAACACAAAACATGTATGTTTAGGTTTTGAATCAATTATAACGGTTTTGTGGTAAAAGCGAGATATTCCATCGCATACCTGAAGTAATTGTAATGTATTGGCCTACTTCAATCGCGATCGTTTTCATTTTTGAAAAAAAAAAGTTTATTAGCAGCTAACATTAAAATCGAGACATTGAACAATGATTTTTTTTATTTTAACCCTTCGTTTACAGAAAAAAATGAAGGCGTTGGATTAGTACAATATGAAGAGAATTTGGGCGGATCTATCTGAAAGCAACGTTCCTAGACCGAAAAAGTGCTTCCAGACAGCACATTATTGAATATCATCCTTTTTGTAAAATGGGTTTTTATCATTTATATAGTTTTTATCAATACATTTATTTAAGCACTATTTGTCAACGGTTAAACGTTAATTTGGGATTATACAATTCATATCGTTAATGCTGTTTCTTTAAGAAGCTGAGGAATAATTTAATCATTTAAATTTAGCCTACATTCCGAAAGAACGTTTGAGACAGTTATGTCTGTTTGAGTACTTGTTAAGTGTGCTTTTAGGCACAAAAGTAGGGGGCAAAATGAAGTGATGGCAATCCTTGAATTTATCCCAAAACTGGTTATAACATAATGTGGGTTAAAGTAAATCCTACAAATATCATAGTATAAATCACGGTTTATTTATGTAAAATCAAATGATGCAAAAAATCACAGCACTTTAATGTAGCTTTTGTGGCTGCAAACAGCTGCAAAAATTCTATGTGCACAAACTAACAGAATTAGTCTAGGTTACAGCCTATGACTAATATACAATGCATATTTTTAATTGGCAGTGGTTTAAAGAAATATACATAACACAAAACACGAATTCGATCTCTTTATAATATCAAATATCAAAATCTTATATTTTCTACAATATTGAAAGATATGCTAAGAGAATGCTCTTTTTAAGTCTTAAAAGTGTCACAACATTAGATGTGCCGAAACCTAATACACGATTACATGACTGTGTTCATAAACGAGTACGATCTCAAGTCTGTAAACTCAAAACACTTTCTTGGGGCTTGTCTGCAGAACATCCAGGGAATGACGGGGACTCCTATGGTGGCTGCTAGTCCAGAGAGACACGACGGTGGTTTGCAGGCAAACCCAGTGGAGGTGCAGAGTTACCAGCCGCCTTGGAAAGTACTGAGCGACTTCGCACTGCAGAGTGACATAGACCAGCCCGCATTTCAGCAACTGGTGAGTGCCAACACCAAGCACAAAGCGCACACTGTATATTCTGTCATACTGCACCACAGAAAACGCCTCTCTGTTATCAAACCGCATACCATACATTACACTAGAGCAGAACATAATATTTTTAAACTGACTAAACTTGCCTTTTTATCAAAGAACTTAATTTTACCACTAATTAAAAGAGGAGTCGTCATCGTTATTGCGGTTATGCTGTTATGTATAAAAAAATATTTCTCATAGCCTCTCTCTTATATTACAATTTAAAGATCACATGATTGTATAAAGCACATCAGTTACAAATGAATAACCATTACAACATCAATAATGATACAATCTTGATTTTTTTGTTCAATTTTTTCCTTTACACGAGATAATGGTATGATGTCATGGGTGAGTCATTAGAAGAGCCTAGCTGATCGATAGATATTGATTATGTAAGTGTCACTGTTTAATATGTCCTCTCTGAATGTATTTTTCGTCATTTACTGCTTCAATTAGCGTCCTACATATATGACTGTTGGACAATTTGTAAAAAAAAAATGTTTAAGTTGTATTAATTAGAGAATGATGCAAAATATTTTTCTTAATCACATATGTGCTCATGTTTACATAATAAGGTCGTCTATCTTAAAGATAATGCAACTAAGACATACTCTTGATTGCAATGGAAATGACAATTTCATTTTCTTTTTTAGGTAAGTTTTTCAGAAGGAGGACCAGGTTCTAACTCAACAGGGAGTGAAGTTGCATCCATGTCCTCACAACTACCAGATACACCGAACAGCATGGTATCGAGTCCTATAGAGGCATGAGGAATGGACTATTTAATATTTACAGTGATGAGCTGACAAGGTGTTGGAACCTCCAGACTCTTAAGGACTGTGGTTTACAACCAGTTTGTTCACTGGTTGGTCCATTAGAAAAAAAATACCCTCCATTAAACTGCACGAAGCCTCTTTATCCAAACAACCCCTGGTTGTATTTGTACACTGTGAAGACAATCATGGGAATTGCCTAGAAGCTGAAATATACTTCAATATACATCCAAGACTTCTTGCAAAATTACTTAAGAGAAGACAACCATGATGTAAATTCTGTGAGTTGCAGGGAAAGGGATTCATGCTGTCTGCATAACTTTGACGTTAACAAATGGAAAGACCTATGGTCTCATCATGTTTAAATGGTGCTGCCTCTGTTGGAAATGAAGTTGGTTACAGCCTTGCCAAAAACCTGGAAGAGCAACATAAGTTCTGCAATTCAGTGGACCCCAAGGGCAAGCTAGACCCACAGAATGAATCTGAATTCTGAAGAGGATCAAATTTGAATTTCATATGCTCATTGCAATGTGCAGTGGTTGACTTGTAACCCAATGACACGTTGATCCTGGTTCTATTACATAGCTGGTTCTTGATTTTCAAATCCCCCTGCTGATGGTCAGAAGGGGACTGCAGATACTGCTTTTCCATTTTAGTTGAATTCTCTCCTTAAAAGCCCAAGTACTAAAGCATTGCAACAAGGTATACCTCTATTTTGCCACAAGCTTCGTGGGAATTTTGTGTGTGAATTTGTGTCCGTCCAAGAACTTTTTTCCCAAAGATGTGTATAGTTATTGGTTAAAACAACCGTTGGTTAGCTCTGGAAAAAAGATTTTTGTTTGTTCTTGTACTGCAAAAAAAATTATAATTTATTATTTATTGTCGAAAGACTTGCCACTATTCATGTACTTTTGTTTGCTGAAGTAAAAAAAGAAAAGATTGTACTGTGGTCTTTGAATTATCCGTCAGATTTTATGTGTCCCGTCTTTTCTTGAAGATTATGTAAAACAACGCCATATGTAGAAATATATCTTCAGGACTATTTCACTAATAAAAGGTTTGACATAAGTCAAAAAGTGCAATAATTTTTGAGCTGTTTTCTTCTAAGCAGAATGCACTTTTATAATGTAGTAAATTGGCCTGTGTTCTCTGCATAAAACAACTGCTTTTGATGATACATGTTGGATTAAAAAGTAAATTTGTCGTAATTGAATACCATTTGTCATTGAATTTTATGATAGTCGAGATTTTAATATTAGCCTTTGTTACATATATTGCTATTTTTGTAATATCGAGAGTTGACTTTTAAGTATACAGTGTAGACGCTGGAGAATAAGACATTACTTCAATTAAGAGCTAGCGTAAAATAATAGATTCAGCTTAAAGTAAAACCATTGAAAAGAAACTATCGTTGCAACACCCGTTAGGATATAAAATGTAACAAAATAATTTTGCAACGAGAATAGTTGGCATCTATTGACCTCTTCCAATAAAAAACGATATACTTATATTTGTACAAACATTCGCTGCAGGCCTTTTGTATTTAGAGGTTTTTTTTTTGCCTAGTCTTTACAATAGTAATAAAATACATATAATACTGAAAAGGCAATTGACGGACCTAGTATAAAGACTAGTTAAAATGCTGTGCATTTATATAGCTGAACTCTAATTGAAATGAGCACGTTTTACACAATGCATTTCAGAATATTAAAAAAAAAACAGTCTAAAGGAAAATGCTTTTAAATAATCTTAAGCAGAAGTTGACTATCTGAAAAAATCAAACCGCGCTATAGAAACAATTTGAAAGTTAAACTCTTGATATTACTCTTTGTCTTGTAATGTTGATTAAATGTGTAAATTCTGAACTTATGAGAATGGTCAAGATAATAACAGGAAATTATGAATTGGCCTGGCCTCCCAGTACCTTTTGTTTAGTTAATTGGACTGTGTCTGAGAGCATAGTCTATCAAATACTGTAACTGTCAATGTCACTACAGGTTTATAATACGACTTTGCGAAAAAAAAAAACTATGGTTTGCTCATTTTAGTCGTAATATGAAATCGATTGGACAGGAACGTCATTAGACTACCACATTAAGTACGACATCCTAAGCCCTGAAGGTGCAAGAAATAGCAATGAAAAGTGCAAACACTATAGCGTATCTCAGTTTGATTCATCTTTGGAAATATTGTCTGTGTATTACAAAAAAAAAAGCAATAAAACATAATACCGTTAATATTAATGGGGAGTGTAGCTATAGTTCTAGACATAAGAAATCCTTCAAAGGCACTAGGATCTTTACAGTTGGCCTACCTGTACATAAGTATGGTTACCTGTTTTACATAGACTGCTTCTCTGAAACCGTGTGAAATCACAACAGGGTAATAGAATCTTAAAATACAGAGGGTTTATCGCTGTTCTAGAAATAGAAGTTAACAGCGTCGCAACGATGCATCTCAAGTGACCATTACAATAAAGACCCTACTGTAATTTAACTGCATACATCTCCATGTAGCACCAGCGGACTTATTCTGATCGTCTTTTCGTTTCCTTTCTTTCCCCTTGGTAAGAGGAGACAAATACACCATGCTTTCTGATGTCTAAACGTCATCAGCACGAAATTTATAGGCTTCGTAGTGGATGACCTTAAGACACTGTAACTAAGGGAATTCAAACAAACGTTTTACAAATACAAAGGAGGGACTTTTGTCCAGAGGAAAGAAGAAATAGACAGTGTTACACGTGATATATTTATTTAAAGAAGCTGTGTCTATGTAATAATAATAATAATAATAATAATAATAATAATAATAATAATAATAATAATAATAATAATCGTTCCAGGGAATCATGTATTTATTCAATCTTTAGTTTCTAAACTCTACGTTTTTTAAATTTTATTTTATTTAATCTGTTATTCAGGTTACCGGCCTTGAGGCCACAGACAGTTTTGGAAGCTTAGCAATGTTTGCCAAGATAGCTTTGCCTCTAGGGAGGTGCCCAGCACCTCGGAAGAGGAAGACGGGGTGTTGTTGTACCTTTCTCTTTCCTATAGAAGCTGATCAGATCGGTGGATCTTGAAGACTAATCCAAACAAGTATGATTGTGGGGTCCTTAGTCTAGACAGAAGTGGTGGCTCGGCGGCTCCTTATCTCTCTCCGGAATCAGCTGAAAGATTCTAAAAGCCCCTGAGCTAAAGGACCCGAAAAAAAGGAGAACGATCGGGCTATCACACCTCAGCCAATCCACTCGTTAAAAACAGCAAACTTTTTAAAAAGTCCTTTCACACACATGTTTTTTGGCATCGGTTTGACGAGAAATATACTTTTATCCCTACGAATAGCTTTGATCGACAGTGGTTTGCGCGCTAGCTAAAGCAGTAGAGGATTAGATATACATTTTAGTTTTCTGTAGTCGCTGTGGGGGCGAAATTGACAGCCACTGAAGGTGTAGATACTCCACAAAAATGAACACATTAATCTTCGGACCTCTAACAAATGTGCCATGTGAATAAATGTTTAAGGTTCTCTCGAATGAATTTTTAATTTAAGATGGTAAAACAAGGAATAAAAATGTTTTCTGAAGTAAACGTAAATGATGTATAGATTCCTTAATGATGTGAGGTCTAGTATGCTAGTATAAGCCCTTCCTTCAGCGTTCCTAAACAATTAAAATGGCCCTGAGTATGTTGTACTGTAAGTGTATAACTTGGGCATGACTAAATCAACACTGCCGCTACTACTTCTTTTCATGTTTTTATGCAGAAACTTATATTTGTCTGTATCACACTTAATCTGTGCATCAGCTAATCAGGAACATTTCTTTACATTGGCTATTTAAAATGTATAGTGCAGTGGGCGTGGCACACAAAGACGAACGATCACGATATTTAGGAAACACAACAAAGCAAAAAATACAAACTTTGGTAAATAATTTTCTAACCAAAGGACGTATTTTGTTTGAAAATTCTACAAAATTCAGAATTTGCCCTTTCACGAGATGGATCATAGCTGTAGCTGTTGTGTAAGGAAGATTAATATTTTTATGTTAGCATCTACAACACCAATAGCAACAACAACAACAACAACAACAACAACAACGATGATGATGGTGATGACAATGACATGACTTAATTAATACTGGCAGTGGGACCTCAACGACTTCTCCTTCATATATAGACATACTTTAATTTCTTAAAGGGGAAACATTTTACAGTGTTGCTACAACAGCCATTTTATACATTATAGGCGCGCTGGCACCTCGTAACATTCTCAAGTGCTGTATAATATTTTACAATCACATTCTGCGTATGGTAACGTATACAGAAAGCTGTGGGAGGTCAAGTGTCCTAGACTTGCTTACAGAGTTTGTCCTTTGCAAGGCACAAGGTTTCTCTAAATACTAGCGTAAATCCATTATTCAAACGGGGTGTTTTTAACAGTAGGCTCCACTAAAACCTTTCACATCATATGAGCAGAGACAGACGGAAAGAGTACTGCACAATGAACAGATACGTCAGAATCTTATTTTTGTAGTAACACAAGGCTTACTCAATACAAGTGGGAAAACCAAATGAATAATGCCCATAGCGCAGTGACCTCACAATGATAAAGGGAATTTTGCGTGATTTAACGTAATGTAATTATTCACAATGTCACAAAAAATGATTTCCTTAATGATGTAGTTTACAGGTAATGCTACTAGGTCAACGTTTCTTTTTTTCCTGTAATACTTACAAGCAACTAGCGCACAAAAAGATTATTAGGGTTGGTCTCTTGAACAAAAATCGTAAAGACAAATTGATGATTCTACAGCTTTACAACTTGTTCTTATACTCCAGAGGTATTCTTGCACATTAGTCCAGATTTATAGCAAAAATAAACTTACATCAACGATAATCTTCCTCTCGTCGTCTGATTTTGCGTATTGAGGAATTATTGTTTAAACGAACACTGATAATTTACAATTAATCTGGAAAGAAAGCATATGTACTACTGTCGGATTATACTGTATGCTTATTTTTTCCCAAGATTTGTTTTCAGGAGGCTGAATCGAATTATCACCTCACCTGAACTGGGTGACATTTATTACCAATATTTATTGAGAAATATTATTGGCAGTGGATGTAATCATAGTAGCAATTGTAGTTGTAGCTCTTGTAGTTCTGTTTAAGCAGAACTAATAAAGCAAAACCTATTTATCATGGTCATAGTAGATTGTCCCAAACTTGATAAAGAAGTCCCCCACTCCTCTTGTTTCAATTTGGTAAAACATGTTACTCTTATAACATTGTTTCATTGCTGTCTTGATGAATATAGTGTCTACAGTTAATCTTGACACAAACATCTTCTTTTGTATTTTACAACTGTATTTGACCTATTTGTTTTTTGTAGTGTTAAAAAGGTTTCTGTTGTGAAAAAAAAATTATTAAGTCACATAGGCAGTTATATGACTGCACATCCACACATTAAGAGTTATAGCCCTGATGAGTGTGAAATACTGAGCTCTATAGAGAGCATGACTGCTTTAGATAATAATGAAACAAATGCATAAAGGTAGGGTGTTGTTTCTCATTCTTGCTCCTCCATTCCTACACATACTGCCTTTTTTGTGTGTGTTGTACCATTTAACCTGGCAAATCTTGTCTGTGGTTGCTGTTTTGGTTTTATATGTATTTATCAATGTAATTCATGACTTCTCCACCCTATAGGTGACTATTCCTTTACATCATTGATTTTGTCATGGCTTGTCCTGCTGTAATATGAAATTGAACACTCACTGGATAAGCTCAAAGAATGTGTGTACGTTTATGAGCCATGTGTCCAGTAGTTCATTTTGCTCTTGGGTATCCTTTTACTGTACCCATTGTCTTCTTTTGACAGGTTGTGTGCAGAAGTTGAGCTTTGTGTGTCTAAGGCTTAAGAATTTTCAACAAAGCATGTTGGAACTAGGCATTGTTAGTTTTATCTATTTGCTTATGCATTTTTGTCTATTTCACTCAATGTCTAAGGTTCTTTGTGTTTTCAAGTCTGATAAGAGAATCAAAAAGGTTGTCTTATACTGGCATGGAAAAATGAATCTGACAAGAATAAAGAGTGCAATAAAAGGCTTAAAGGTATAAAATTATTTCTTGCGCTTAGAAATTCCTAAGTCAAATGCTATAAACTCTTGACCTCAGCAAATATAATTGTGAAGTGTTTTGTTTTGTTTGCTTGTGGATGTGGTTTAAAGCTGATTGCCTGAGGAAATTGTGGTAAAAATTGTATAGTTTTGAAACACATCAGTCTACCAGCATGCACGTTTGTTGAAACATTTCACGTATATATATATCTCACAGCAATTAAAATAATTATTACAATATTTCCCTTCATTAGACAAATCAATGGACAGTGGTAGGGTGCACAATTTCTCTTCTGATCTCTTTTTGCTTACATATGTCAATCTTTTTATTTTCATGCAGTTGGATCTATCCACAGATTATTTGTTGGATAAACAATATACTATCTTGAGCATATCTGTACTCATGGTTTGTTTTAGCACATATGCTAGAAAAGCAGGGTTTATATTTTGCAATTTCAAAAGCTGTTTGATCACTCAAAACAAAAACATGTATAAAAGTTGGTGACCCTTGCTTTTAATCCTGAGCACACATGATGTAATGTTCCAGAATATTGTCTCTGAGATTAATTCTTTTGTTGAAATCCTGCATCTGAATTATTCACTTCTGTTATTCCTTATATGGTAATTTCTAGCAAATGATATAAACCTTACCTCCTTAAACATTATTTTTAATTAAGTTCAGGACAATAATATAGCTATTTAAAGATAATAATAACACAATGTATCAATCCTTAATTTGTAAGATTAAAATCTTTCAGTATTGTGAAATAAATGTTGCTTTACAATGAAGTCTCAAAATTAATGAAAATGCATTAATTTATAAAGGCATCAAATACAAATTTACATGTGTTGCACTAAGTATAATCTTTTCTTCCAGTTAGTTGAGCAAGAAAACATAAAAAAAGATTTGCTATGCTTTTAAGTAAAAACAAATGTCTTTCTCTTAAAGTTCTGCAAGAAAGAAATAACTTAAAGAGCTTAAAGAGCTGATCAAAAATGAGGATTTTATATTGGTGGATATTACTTCATCTACTTGCATAGTCTACAGTGGAGTCAGCTGACACATCAGCACATACAGCCATTGTACTAATGTGGTTGTCCTTACATTATCCCAAAGGTACTAAACTGAATGAACTAGATAGGCCAAATGACCAACCCATTCTTCTTCAAAAAGGAAACGTTTTTTTTTTTTTTTTTATACTTAATCATGTAAGCAATAGAAAAGTAAATAAAAATCTGAAGAAGGAAGTTCATTTTTTGGCAGAAAATAACCATCCATCTACTTGTCGTACATAAATACCAGTAATTAGATTAAATTATTATTAGATTGTTTTTTTACTATTATAATAACTTTAATATTAACAGAGATTAGTTTGGGTGTGAAGAAATCAAACTTGTCATTTAAGTCTCTAAATGATAATCATCAAGTTTTTATACAAAAGGCTATTATATGTACAGAAAAATATGGATCTCAGGATTTACTGTTACCACAAAAATGAAACAAGTTTTCTGCAGATCTCCATAGTAAAAATAGAAAACAGTGAATATGTCAAATAATGTTTTAAATAAGTTTAATATCATTGTACTGTACATAATTTATTTGAATTTTATATACTCAAAAACTTGATGACGTTCTAAATAACCAAAAAATCCAATAAAGCATATCATATTCATTAAGGAAGATGATAATAAGACATGCACAACTCCACTTCCTATTTGTATAAATATCAAACATATGTTTAGGTTTTTAAAAAGGGGGTGAAAGCACATTGAACAAACCTATAGTAGATCCAGTCTGAAGAGATGAAAAGCAGAGTACTTAAGCTTTAAATGCAATCATTATTCCTCTGATGAGATCACTGTAGAAAAGGGAAAAGGAGCAGGACAAAGGATCTTCAAAGAATACTACTCAGGTTTGGCTATCTCTACAACTACATTCAACTCAGCAACTGACAGGAACAAAAGCAGCACTGTACCTGTTGGAGGCATTGAGAAACAATGACAACCTGCAAGATAAGATTAGATTTAATTCTGAATGCAGATGGGATGAAGCATCCCTCCCAGTAGTCCTGTTTCTGATCAAATATATCATAGATCTGTTAAAAAATTAGTAACCACAGCCAAACATCTGAGAATCTGCCAGGATTTACACACTTAATTATAAGAATATTATACATATGGTTTAAATCAAAAGTTACAGTCCATGATGTTTCAGCATTTTACAAAAATGATTGCAAAGGTGTACTGCACAGCCGTTTTTTTCTTCCTTAAATGTTTAGACCTCTTGTGAATTCAATAATTGAAAGTATCAAATACATTTGTGTTAATTAAATCTTCTCTCAATTAATTCTTACTCAAATGGGATAGGTAAAATATAAACCAATTACCCCACATTTAAGGCTAAAACGAGTCCAATATGCACACAAAATATCTTATAAATGCACATTCACTGAGTATTCAGTTTTTTCAATTGTGTTCATATATATTTTCAAGACAAAAAACATATTTTCACAAAATACAAAAGTAAAAGCTATATTTATAAAATCACAATGTTTAAACATTCATCCCAAGTTTAGAAAAAAACAAATAATTAAACGTGTTATCTAAAGTTTTGTTTAAATGAAATAAGCAGTTGAGCCTTAAAGTTCCTTGTGTGGTTTAATAATGTATACTTTTTGGGGTACGCTAAACAACACCATTATAGTGCAATTAATTTGAAGATGAAAATGAGATCCTGACACGAAAGGAAGCATTTGAAGTTTCCCAAACATCACATTGTCCATATTTCTGGACAATAATTAGTGCTCAGAAGCAGCACATTTACTTTGCTTTGTCTTGAGCATGTACATGATGCATGAAATCAAGCAAATAATTAAGAAACAAACTAAACATGAAAATGCAATCTAATTTCGATATACAGGTATGAGAGCACTAACAATGTCCTTTGGTTCTTTTTTTTCGTTCATTATTCTCTTGTGAGTTAAACAAGAAACCAGTATTATTATGTAAGTACTGAATAAAGAAATGTAAATTGCAATTGTATTCATAATCTTTTGTCTATGTGTAGTGGTAGGGTGAATACGGGGGAGAGAGAGTATTAACAAAATCACTATAAAGTTAAACAACTGAGAACTAAACTTAAGTGTGATCTGTTTTGTGACAGCAAAAGCCGTCACAGCTAAAAGTTCAGTGAAAAAAGACAAAGGTTACTCCTTAAAAGCGACATAACTTTCTGAACTGATATCTCTCTTTGATAAAGCTATCATGGAATTTGCTCTGTGCAAAACTTTACAAAACCAAGCACAGTGTGAGATGACACTGTTTTAAAAATAAGCCCTTACAGGGCTTTCAGTTGTCTGTCATCAGACACAGGGAAGACGTTGCCTAGCTAAAGCAGCTTGGAATGTGACGATGAAGAGGACACTCCAAGTGCTACTTGTCAGCAGAATGAGTGTGAAAAAGAATGCTAAGAGCCTGTAGCAATATTGCTTTCCATAGTGTGTCTCAAAAGGCAGGCTGCTGGATCCATGGGGAATGACTTCTGGTGCTGAAAGGGTACACTTCAATCTTTCAGTTTGTGCACAAGGCTCAAAGCCATAGGGCTATCTAGTAATAGGCATCTTATAGCAAATTCTCAATTCATAAGTAGAAGTCAGGTCATTCAGAATACCCTTACTTATAGGACTAAATATTTTACAGAAAGGCACTTCATGAAAGACAGCAGACATAGGCTTAAGTGTTGATTTACAGAAGCTCTTTCATTTGCATTAACCAGTAGGTAGACACACAAACAATTCTATTTAGCAGCGCCCCTCACTTTGCCATCTTATCCTGCTTTAGAAAATAAATGCTGCATCTGACGATGAATAATCTTTTTTTTTCCCCCAATATGTCAACAGATTTTAATATTCCACATAAACACAGAAGTGTTTGAAAGTGCAGGCATCAAGCAATAATATCATTCAAAGAAAAAAAATGATGAAAATATGAGTAAATCAAATATTCATTCTTTACTGAAAATGCCTCTCTCAACTTTCTCATGTGTATTCCTTTGATTTATACAACAACATGGGGTTTTTCAGCAGCCTTTTCCAAAGCTATGCTTCACACGCTAAATGTATCAACCATCAGTATATGTTCTATTTTAACTTTTTTTTTCAAATATGATCAATAGTTATTTCCTAAATGTAACTGATGTTTAGAGCTGAAATAAAATAAGGGCTTTTTTCCAGTGCCTTAAGGTTTCTCCCACAATTTCACAAAGTCACTCAAATTTCCTTCAAAAAGCAAAAATATTTCTATCTACCGACATAGTAAAAATGAAAGAAACCGTTTGTGATGAGATATCCACATATGTATATGTACACAAAGAACATTTGAGAAACCCTTGCAGCTTGTTGTTTTGATGGGTGAGCTTGTGTATGGAAAGATGTAAAAACACAATAAAAATTAAGTTACAAAAATAGTAAAAAAAAATGTTTATGTTTACATTTTTAAGGGTGCCTTCACATACAATACTTTTGACTTTTTAGACCACAATTCTTCCTTTTAACTTTTATACATATCTATAATGTATACATACATCTGAATTTATATGTTATGATACAAATACTGTAGCTGTAAGGGCTTGTACTTTTCCCCTAAGGCATGGCTTAATGGCTATTTGAATAAGCTGAAAACTGTATGCATGGCCGTTTAGTTGGAAAATACTTTAAAAATAATGATGAGAAAAGTTGTAACTAGATCCAGGTATTACTACTTTCTAAAATGAAAAATACAACAGTTTATCTCAAAAGAAAGTTACAATTAGACATAGATATTCATAATTTGGAATGTTTTACTCAAATGCGGTTTTACTTATTAGTAAAGTTGTTCACCACATTTTAAAACTGGAAACAGAAGTGATGATTTCTAGCCAACAAATGAACAAGAATAAGAACAAAACATGATCTTTAACATATTTACTAAATGCTTACTAAGGGCTATATCTTACCAGTTGTGAGTGGCGGATATTAGTATTAGGATATACATTTAGATAAACTAACACATTCTGTTCAGTATAAGAAATCCCTTTAAATCCTTACAAGATATGAAGCAACCTGGCATATATCCTGAAAAAAACAGAAGTCAAGGCAGGAGTGTACAACTGACAGTATGTCTGACCATCCCAGTGCATAAACACACATGGACAATTTATGGTAACAACTGACAAATCTAGCATGTCAGAAAATAGGAGGGAATGAGAATACCTGAAGAAAACTGATGCATCATGGGAAAGACATACAAACTCCACAGAGAAGGTGCTACAATAAAACACAGAAGCCAAAATTTGTGAGTCAGGAGTGCTAACAACTAGTAACCAATGTGACTCTTTAATCACATTATGATTTTATGTTGCTGCATAGAAATCTGGTGGTGAATTCTAAAAAAAAAATCTAAAGAAATTGCCTGTAATAATTACCTGTAGCAACATATAAACCAATATCATGTCTAAAGTTCAACATCTAACCCCTCATTGCAATAATTTCAGACAATAATCTGTACCTAAACAATATTTCCTTTCACTTTAGTCCAGAGAGTTTTTTAGGAAGACGTCTGATGGATAATAAGGTGGGTTTAAGAAGATAGTCCTTAATGTTTGCAAAAACTGGAATCTTACAGCCTCGTATTGAACACCAGTAATAGTGCTGTATTTATCTGAATCTATGATATTGTATCTGAATGGAAAACAGATATGTCACTGTGAGAATCCTTAGCTCTGCTCAGTATAGCAACAGTGGTAAGGGGTAGGTAGATGGAGTTAGGATTGTAGGCTAAGGATAGAACTATGGTAGGTCAAGTCTCTGGACTTGTGGGGAGAAATTCTGATTGAGATGCTGTTGTTGTATTCTTCACAAGGCACTTCTACTTGTTCTAGAAGATGACCTGCCATGGAAATTGGGCTGCAAGTCTCTGTGGTAAATGAGAATTTGTTCTCATTTGACTTAATAATAAAAAGTGTAGCTTTTTGTCAAATGCTCTCACACAGTCTCTGTTACTGTAGACATACTGTGAGAACTAATGTTACTTCTGACCAAACTATGCCTAATGGTCTAGAGACAGTACACATTTAGCATAGGTATATAGTGTAATGCTGAACTGCTGAGTCATTATAATAACCTACAGTTTACATGGCACCATCACCAAGACAGAAATAACTGGAGCTGTCTTCAGTAATTTATTGTATTTTATCCTGGGTCCAAGCACAATAGAAATAAACAATTCTCCTGTAGGATTTCTTAAAGAATGAATCTAAGTAGTCAAAGCAGTTTTACTCCAGATTGTACTCTCAAGGAATATTTAATTATGTCTCCTTTGGAAAAGTAGAAATAATAACTTGGACATTCCCTGTATCACTGCATGTAATACTAATATATAACATTATTGACATCGATTCTAAGTTTTAATTTGTTGTTATAAGTAGTATCATAGATTTAGAATGGTAACTGGATCTAAAATATCTATTTTTAATAAAAGTTTAGTGAATACCTGTTTATTAACAAATATTTTCCAACATTTAAAGTTTGATAACATTACCAGTTAAGTATGAATCACGTGACATTTTTGCATATTTCAACATATCTTCCTAATAATATCCATAAGTTTACTAATTCATAAACGAAAAGCAAATATTACAGACATGGAGGCTACAGAACTAGCTGAGGTACAGTTAATGACTGTGTTTTTACTGTATTTTTTCATATACAGATTATATTTGTATTTAAATGAAATACTTCTTAGATGTATGAAATTATTCAAAGAACTCAATAAGGTTCAATAATTTAACAATTTGTTGTAATAAAGAGTTTCTACTATCTAAAATATCTTAACCTATTTTTAAGGATTAATAGAAATAATGCCAAAAAACCCCAGCAATCCAGAAGATGTTCTTAAACCAACCCCCTTGTACTTAAGCTTTCAGTTTTTATAATTGCTGAATGTTTACTGTATCACATTCAACTCGAGTTTCCAAGTTCCTCCCTTCTTTCTTTGAACTCTGAGACTGGAACTGTATCATCTCCTGTGTTGATTTACTAGACTTCATACTCAGTTAATCTCGCTGAGCCAAAAGACTTGGTGAATGAAATGAATTATCCACAGACTTGTGAATTCGTTCATTAGATTCACTTAAATGATTAGTTTATAATGAACAAACTCTTTACAAACTGCACAGTTCTATTTTCTAGCTATTTGGATAAATCAAGCTGTGAGTTCTTAAATTGTAGTGTGGCCATAGTTAAGAGGGATCACAGGGGATAATTAGCTAATAAAATAATTGATGAAGGGTTTAGAGGGCACACATGTTTGTGTAATAAACTGAAAGTTTGGGTATATAAAGGTAAAAGGAATCTCATTGTGTTGGCTGGTGCTTTTTGGAGGTGGTTTGCTGGGAAGGTGAGGCTGCTGAGGAAGTCTTGCTTGTTTAAAGGAGGAATCTATTACACCAACTTGGTAATTATACAATCTTTTCAATGTTATCAACAGTACAGGTGTATATTTATGAAAAAAAAATCATCTAAGAAAGGGAATAAAAAACAAACTGTTCTTAGGTAAGGCAATACAATAATAAAAATGCTTGTAAATATCAGTCAATTGTAATAAGCACTATTGTCTGAATGACATGAAATAAGGACAGCACAGATTAACTACTGTACATGCACAGCCCTGTTGTATACCCTAGGAAACACATGAACAGTTTTGAACTGAAGGTTTTGCACCATGGTCCTGGTGCATGTCACTAGCAGAAGTAACACAATTTGGAAAAGGCAGAGAAAGGTTCTAACATGGAAATGAGAATAGAAAAATGTTGGAACAAGAGTGTATGAGGGACGAATCATTAGACGTCAAAGAAGGATGCTGAAAATATGGCCCGGACGGGATGCCTGTAGCTGGGATCACAATAGTACACCAGCAGGACCAAGAGTAACCATTAGTAGAGGACAAGGCCTGATATAGTGAAAGGTGGGAATTGGGGCTGATATTGTGCCATGCAGGATACGAGTAGAAAAGGGTAAAAGGAAAAAACTTCAAAGATGGAAGCTGGGGCCAACCATGTATGATATTGGATAAGAGATACATGTGTAGGATACAGACAGGCAGCTTTGCTGGACCTGTGTGAGGACTGGATGCAGAAGGGATAAAAGAAAGAAGAGAAAGTAAGTACTGAACACAACAGTGTGCTGGAGATTGAGGATGACCATTGGCTGAGGAACAAGATCAGAGATTTGCAAAGAGATAAAAAGACAGCAAACAAGGAAGTTGAAGAAATAGTAGGTAGTGGAACAAAAGTGTTACAGACACCTGGGGAGAGGCAGGATTGTATGAGTGACATTTGCAGGTATCACCTTTTTGTTTAGGAATGGCGCTGTCTATAGGGTGTGACAGATGTGCAGATTATTACTCATTCTTAGGAAGAGTTATGCAATGAGTTCAGCAAATTTAAGACACACATTTTAGATCTTTCTGTAAATATTTTCAGAAAATATGTACAGAAATGTCTAAAATGCTTTTCTTAAATTAAAGAAAATCCCTTTTAAAAACAAAAAAATCATTTAAAGGGGCTAAATGGTCATATACAAGTTACTGTAGATGAGACTTAAGAGCAAATGCTATCGCCAAAACATAGAAACATGCTCTGATAGTAAAAAAGTAACAAGTAAGCAAACTACAGAGAATGAAGTAGGATCAGGTTATGAAAAAGTGGGGGTTTAAAGAGGGTGGAAGAGAATCCAGCATGTGTATACAGAATAAGGGGGAATCAAATACTGGATTTCTCCTGCCAGAGATATGATTTGATCCTGGAGAGAAATTAATGTTTGCATCCAATGTTTGCAGGGACAATTATCATTACTGGCAGGGGCAGACTGATTGTGTAGCATATGGGACTTCAGTATTTTGTGAATGAAGCACTTTGAGAGTCAGGGATTTAAAGGAAAATTGAGAAAACAGAAATGGTTGAGATATTCCAGGTTGTTGTAGGCAGTGAAGTAGACTTCTGCTTGTAGGTCCTTGCCGACTGTAGATGAGAGACTGAGTTGGCATTGGTTGTCTCTGTGGCTTAGTGAAGATGGCTGGGTCCTTTGATTGCTTTCATTTATGATGCAAAGTAAAATGGTACAAAGAAAACACCTTGTTAATGTACAGGAAAAGGAGTATCACCGGTCATGCAGAACCTTCTGACAATAAGCCATAGTCCAGTTCTTTATACTGTACATGCAGTTTTGGAGCTTGATGCAAGCATGGAACTTTGGTGAAATAGTGGATTGGTGGAGGGGACGTAGGAACAACTGCTTGATGCTTTTGAAGAACTTATCTTGAAGAAGGAGGAACCAAAACAGACAAAGCCTCACAAGATGGTACTATTAGAAGTTGCTTGTTGAGACATACTTGCAGATTCTGAAAAGGATCTCTCAACATAATTGTGTCATTTGTTTCATATGATATCAGCAAGTTTTACCAAAGTAGGAAATTAATTAAAATTGAAGCATCTGTTGATAGTAACAATCAGACGTTAGTTAAGAAACATTTGTTTTAGGTGTTATCTGTAGCTTAGCCAATAGCAAAGGAATAAGGAGTGTTTATCTTTATTGGAGTAGTAAGCTAAACGTTGCTGCAGAAAGCTAAAAGTTTGTAAAGGGAATTTGTCATTTGATGTATTTATATTTATAGTTCAAAAGATTTCAAATACAAATTTCGTAACTGGTGAGCAGCTAAAGCGTGGATATCTTTCAAATACCAAAGACAGATGGTATTTTAGCTGAAAGTCAGAAATATTCTGCTGACCACGGACTGAAGGAGATCTGGTCATAATTCTTCAGAACAACAGATAAGATGGTAATACAGCAGACTTCAAGGTACATGCAGGTGAGTTCATTGAAGGAAATATTTTAAAACATTAAACAATGAAGATATAATAGATTTTGTGTTGCATATAAAGATGACAATTTAAAAACATAACTGAACAGCATTAGGTCATAAAGGACATAGAAATCATAAAAAATAACATCTTTATAGAGGGCTACTATGGGGAAATACATGTGAAAATGTCAGCTATGAAGAATATGAAAGGGAAGAATTGATAGATGTTAGGTAAGAGGGTCCAGAGCCGTACTGAGAAAGACAGTCACCATCACAGGGTAGGAAATTATAGTTGTAAATGATAGATAAAAGAAATAAAAGGGACTAGGAGAAGAAATTAATTTGACTTTTTTTATTATAAAATTTTTGTAAATGAAGTTTACAGGGTGCATTTCTTGTTCATCAACCTCATTCTCTTCAGCATTACTCCTTTTTATTCTGCTTCACTTCAGTCGACCTTTCAGCCTCACTGTTACCATGTCTCTCTGCACCACACCCTGTGAAGGTGATGGTCTGTCTCTGTGTGTTATTAAATTAAAGTAAATCACCCTGAAGATATAATAATCACACTTGAGAAAGTGCACAAACCACAGTACAGTAGGAACAAATTTAGCAGTGTCTTTTGATCTGTACAAGTTATACCCAAATTAATTGGAGAGGCATGCCCTGAGATAGTGAATGTGGTCCAATCCCTGCACACACATGATAATATAAAATGTATGTATATATGTATATTTCAAATGGCAAAGTTCTGTGAAAAATTATGATGGACTATTTGTATCTGCTGTTGCTTATTCTAATAATTCTATTCTAGTTCTGTTCTATGATTATATTTTTGTATGTTTTAACAATTATAGATATGCTAAATCAATGTCTATTTTTCACATTGCTTTGTAAATTATTTTTTAATTCCAAAAATAAAAGCTGTGGATATAAACAGACAATGCAGGGACTGTAATGCAAAAACAAATAACTTGTAATAGCTTCAATGTATTGGATTGAATATACAGTAAATCATGAAAGGTTATTGGTTGGACTGCATTTTCTCCAATTCAATCCTTTCTTGACACTGAGTACTTTATATGGAGCAAATCCCGCTTTGTAAAAACATTACCTTTTTACAACAGGTATTGAGTTTTGTTTACTATTAAAAACTCAATATGCTGTTTTAGATACAGTAGGCTATACAACGTAGAGTTTAACCTAATTTTTCATAGATACATAAATTAAATCATTTGAAAAAGATAATCTTGTTCCCCTCAAAGAACATTTTTTATTATCATTGGGAAGATATAGGAAAATAAAAAAGTGCACTCAATGTGCCGAAAACAAAATTTAGAAAATAAAAACGTAAAATATGGGAAACTAATAATGTCTTACTCATGCCATAGGATATTCTTACTTGTATTTACAAAACATAATCCAGGTGGATGCTGCACATTGATGGTGGTGGAGGGGAGTCCCCATTACCTGTAAAGTGCTTTGAGTGGAGTGTCCAGAAAAGCACTATATAAGTGTAAGCAATTATTATTATTATTATTATTATTATTATTATTATTATTATGCAATTAAAAGAGTGCTACTGTACACTTCCAATGTAAAGTATTTTCCATCATATTAAGAAACTGGTTATGAATATAACATTACACATCCTTTGCATTTTTATTGTGTGTTGCTGTGCTTTCATGTCATTTTAATTAGTTTGCATTTTATGTTATTTTTTAACTTAGATGCATTAAAGAAATAAAATACATGATTGGATGGTTCCTTGCACCTGTGTGTAATCCACAGGTATTAAGTGAGTCATGTAGCTTGTAATCTTCATGATAGCATCTTGGGAACCAAGGCAACGAAAATCTGCTTCAGAACAACATCAGGAAAGGAACAACAAAAACCCAGAGAGGAAGCTCAATTGATGCAATACCGACAACAGTATAAACCCAAACTAGAAGCAATGTGTTTTTTGTTGATTAGTTAGATAGAGTGCACCAAAAAAAACTAACCCTGTTTGGCCTTCTATCAGGATCATGGAACAACAGAAAGCTATAGAAAATAGAAGTGAAGTAGGAGAGTTTTGTAATAAAACTATGCTGATAGAAAAAAGAAGCGCAACACCTCCTCCTCCACACTCTGGCCCTCCAGTCTGCGTGGAACAGACTGAAGAGTGAGTCATCCATGAAGAAGACCTGATGCCACTGCTGATGAGTCCATCGCAGCCTCTGTCTGGCCCAAGCCAGTCGGGTGTGACGTCTAGGAGGTGTGAGCAGAGGGCCTCTGACAGGTCGCCTTGCTCTAAGGCCAGAAGCATGGAGCCTCACTGTCCTGTCACTGATGCAGGCATTGTGTCTGCAAGCAGTTTCAGCAGCATTACAGGTGGCAGATGTGAAATGATATCTCAGATGGACCAGTCTGATGTGTCGGTCCTGCTCTGGTGTGGTCACTCGAGGGCGACTGGATCTTGGACAGTCATCTGTCCTGCTGAAACCTTCTCTGCAGTCGTGACACAGTGGAGCGGCTTACTCCATAGTGTCTGGCAACGCTGACACATGACATGCCTGCCTGCAGCATACCAATGGCCCTCTCCCTTGTTTCTGGTGACATTCAAGGCATTATGGAATGCACAGAAAACTGACTGAGTTTGGCCTTTTTCTTGCAGTGACTTAAGCTTTGAATTAAGTCCTTTTTTAAGGTGATCTGATCAGGCATTGTTCCACCTGGACCTAGTTGGGTAAAAGTGCACTTAACGAGCTTTCATGCGATTGGCAAGTTGCAATGCCTCTATGCACAAGCAGTATCGCTGTCAGAGGGCTTGAAACAAATTGACAACTTTTTGTGAAAGTAAATCAGCTAATACTACAGTATTCTCATTCCAGAAAATGTTGCGTTTCTTTTTTCCATCAGTATATATAGCACATTATAAATACAATTTTAGAACTCGTACCAAAAAAAGTGTATATCCACTTATGCCCTGATCCTTCAGGTATTGCATTATCTTATGAAATGCAGTTCTTGATCCCACCAAAAAGTCTTTGAAGTTGTTCCCAATGGATGTAACTCCTTTTAGAATTCATCTTGTTATATTTAAAAAAAACAAACATTTATTCTCCCTTCATGTACCAATATTTTTAAGGTGATTTTTGTGCTTTGTTTTCACACTCGTTATTCTTGCCCACTGTAATTGTCATGTAGTTGGCTTGACATTGCATTTTTTACTTGGAAGTAAACTGGAAGAATCAGTTGTGTAACTAATGATACACATAACTGATTACTCAACTTCCCTCTGTACCAGTCAATGTACTTGTGACACAAATTAGATCCCTATAAATAAACGCATAATATATGCAGAATTTATATTAATGGTACAAAACATGATACACAGTGAGATCAATATTAAGCAGATATGAATTTATTTTTACACCATTAATTAAATCAATCGTTAATGGCATTTTTATGTCATGGAGTGCTTGTTATTCACATAATTTTATAATAAAAGACTCAACCACATTAAAGCTAATGAAACAACAGAAATTGTGTTTTTTGTCTGGATGTTTTTCTAACTACAGATATACAATACATCTACAAATATCTGACATAATACTGTATAGTCCTGCCCTATGATATCAGGGTTTGTCCTGGCTAGTGCCCATTCTCTGCTGGTAAGACTCTGGATCACTGTGACACTGTACTGGATGAAGAAATTACTGAAAATGGATGGATGGTACCCATTACCCCTGCATCTGATTTTATAAACATATTCTGGTTTATAGTAAATACAGTAGGATCAAGCTGTCGCTATGAACTTTGGGGAGGAATATGAATTTTGGGATTAAAAAGCACTCCTTGTAAGACATACACATATGCCCATTTCACTGGTCACAATTAGCTATACACTCTGATCAGCCCTAATAAGGTTAGAACAGCTGCCTCTGTTTGGTAACTGGCTTTCTGTAAACAAAATGGAATTAGAAGCCTGTTTAGACAGCTACACTTATAAACATGGTGAAAATTAAAGAGCTTATTAATATTCATGCTCATAATGCACATTTATATGTTTACTTATTTCAGTTTCTATTTTAAGCAACCATATTTATATGGTTATATACTGTATGCTTCTTTTAAACTGAAATTGTGCTTTTATTATTACATGACAGTGGCCTTTACACAGTAAAACTATAGACACTTAAAAAATATGTGCTCTTATTGCACTAATTATGTTATACTTAGGGATATGTTATTTCTATATCATGAAAACACAGCCAAATGCATCTTATCTTCCAAGTTTTTATGTCTTTGTTGTCATGGAAAGATTCCAGTCAGTGTTGTGTCCTTCATCACATAGAAAATCCTGGATTAGTATTACAGTTCTATTTTTTGTTGCTGCTGTTACTACAGTCATTTGAAACTTTAAAGTATTCTGTTCTTGCTTGGTTTCATTCAGTTACACTTCACATAGTCTATACCTAACACATAATCTAGTAGATGCCCATTTAGTCAGCATCTTATTCCTCACCTTCACTGTTGTGATTTTTATACATATGGTTGAATAAATGTAATCATACAAATCACAAACAGTATTCACAACAAAGTTTAAACATATTTCATGGTAGGTAGTAAATGTACACAGTTCATTTATAAAGTGTATCCACGCAGAGTATTAAAGTAGTCAATGTAAGCCTTTCATAAAACGTATCAAATCTCTTCATGACCAATTGAATAAAGATATATCATTTTGATGCCTATCTCTGTGTAAGACATTTTCTAACCTGAACCTATACATTTTAGGGCATAGCCAAAAGTGCTATATTAGAAGCCTTTCATTAATCTTACATTTTTAAAGAAGTATAAACTGAGTTTTTTTAATTGTGTCTGTGATACACTTTAATTACTTTTTATTAGTGGTAGAAACCCTGAATCCCCCTGAGACACAACTAGAGGCACACTGGAGACGTGCTTTAGTTTACCCAGCAATGCACTAACAAAAAAGGTGTGTTCATGTTGAAAACCTTCACACTCTCCCCACCTGCTACCTGCCTATCATGTGTAATCAATTACAATTGTACAATATTCCACTTAATTCAGGTCTCCTCTTCATAGTTTAGATAGACGTAGGTCCATATTAATGAAGAAAAACTTCTCCAGTTACAGTCTTAATGACACTGCATGAAGATCATTTTCATAATTTTTTTTTTAGATTTTAGAACCACAGCTTGGACTAAGGTTTGCCAATGGTATACATACCTGGCAGAGAACACCTGGACTCCAGCTCAAAATAAGATACAAAACTAATCATGCAGAAGAAATGTGTGATTTTTTTTCTTCCCCTGTTTCTCTCTCTCTCACTGCCTCTGTGTCTCTCATCAGATAAAGCTGAGCATTATGACATTGGCTGCGCTCAACAAGGTCAATTTACTGTGAAAAGACAGTGGCAGACTATGACTTTAAATAAACTTTCATCTTACCAACCACATGAAAACAGGATTTACCTTATTTGTTTCACTGCTGAATAGGTAAAATGAAGTGGACAATTCAATTAGGATACACACTCGTATTCGTTGTTCTAACTGAACATTACCTTCTTTCTTAGGAGGGGATGCAGGCTGTAACACAACACTAATTGTTTTGTAACAATAGCACCATGGTGGACAAAAGACAAGTGTGTGTATAAATACTCATACAACTGATGAATTCTTGTTGAAAAGTGGGTTTAAATTTACTCCTACAAAATTACAGGTTCTACTTAATGTAGCTTAAAAACCTTCAAAATAATTAGGCATACTGTCACAATTATTTATTTTTAAAAGTTATCACCTGTTTTGTAAAAAAGCATTGAAGTGATTTTTCAGCCTTGATAAAAAGTACAAGTACACTTAAAACTGCACAGGTGCCAGAGCAAAACCCTTCAAATCTAAAGTTAGATGTCACATAATGATAAACAGAGGAATATGGTGGTCAATGTTCAATACAGCACACCACGCTCTGCAGTTTTGTATCTTTAGAAAACATGGAATTAATGTGAAGCCACTATTTTGGTGATTAATTATTTTTTTCCGCTATAAAAAAGTTTTCATTAGAACTACAGCTGCTTCTAATTAATACTGAATTATGTATAAACATAACAAAGAGGAAAAACAACAACATGTATATTATTTTTTTCTTTGATGCCTTTTCATACAGGAAATAATAACTTTAGTCCAATTTAAGCATATTTTCTAATGTCCACAAAATAGGGAATTTTAACCATTTTTTGTGAAGACCCTTGGATATCTGAAAAGAAACCTCCCAAATAAGACTGAAAATCATTTGTTTATAGTTGGCATTCTAGGGTTGTTAAATAAGGGATCTATTTTAAAAGCAGTGGAAAGACCCCATTCTACTTTTACCCTTTTGGCTGATGTCCAACACAGATAGCTCTTATAAAAAATTAAACAAGGGTACACCTTAATCATTTGTTCATGGAACCAGTCAACCGGGACAGCTATGCACTAATGCTTTCAGGCTCAATAGGCCTCTCCATTATTCCTCTTCAACCATTTGTGCTGATAATGATGCTTATAGGCAGGTGACCATGATAAGAAGCTCAATACCTCTGATTCTATGACTGCTGCACATAAAATTAGGTCTGTGGGTCTACAGGAGACTTTGACTGACCAACACTAGTTTCATCACATTGATGTATTATCTGCCAGTTCACTTCTTCCATATCAGTTCCGTCAATTGCTATCCAGTTACACTATGTTCAACATCATCAGAATATGACTCAGTTCAGACAGGGCTTGGTTACAAGCAGCAAAGGCTACTTTCTTTGGCATTCAATACAAACACAGTCCATTATCTCTGTTATGTATAAATTAAATTTTAAACCTCATCTGTAGCATGTCTTCTTATCTTACACTTCACTCCAAAAGAATATTTTATATTTAATGCATTAGTTCTTAATATATTTTGATTTAAGGCACACAGTACACAACATATCTATTAGTTTAATTTGATGATATGATTTGAATTAGATGATAACAACTCTTCATTAGTTTAATGCAGAACAACACGGGTGGAATATTAACCTGACTTTCCCCACTTAATTTACTTAAATCCCTCCGAATAATGAATAATCAACAGGTAGTTTCATTTATCTTTCAAGTCTATTATGTAAATCGGAACATGTTTAATTTACTACTGATGAGTTCTTTCCGTGCACTGCTGTGTATTTGAAAACATTAACAGCAAAAAGTAATTGTCATTTGTTATTACTAAATTTTATTGCTACTGTTAATGTAGGAGGACATTTGATTTGCTCAACAAACCATAAAAAATGAAATATGTACAATATTAGGAAAACTGAGTAGTTCAAAACTTTATGTTACTTTAAGTATAACAATCACAGAAGTAACAGATACGGTGTCTTTGTAACACATAAAGAAGTTATAATACCTACAAATAGATGTAAGTCAAGCTTAACATTACAGAAAATATCACTAATTTTTGTTTTTGCAGTTACTTATAGACAATGTTAAATGAATTCACAAGTCATAACAGTACCTGAGATAATTTGGCTGTTGCAGGTTAAACGTGGTTACTCAATATGCGGCCCTTCCATGCCACCCTATTGCAATTCATTCACCATAATTGTTGTGCTAGGCCTGTTAACTGTCAACTGAAGAAATGAGAGGAGTGCACAGTGGGGTGGATTGAGCAGCAGGTTAAGTAGCCATGCCATGAACAATGCTGAAAATCATAAAAATAAACCAAACCTTTTGACCTGGACGCATTAATCGAAAATGGCTCTGCTAGAAAAACTTGAGGACAACACTTTTCTCTTCTTATATTTTGCATTACACTCCTTATTGGAATGTATTTACTCTTGTGATATTGACATTTCTATTAGCAAATACTTTAATTAAAATGACTGTTCCAGAGCCTCAGGAATGGCTCAGCTGTAAAGAAGCTTATCTGAGCACAGGCTTCCTAGAGTGTGGTTCTTTACTAGCTTGCATCATTGAGACTGAGAGCATCTGATTGGCCGAGTACCACTGACCGTGGGAGGGATTAGTAGAGCAAGACTTTCTAGGCTCTCAGCGACTCCCGCGGATTAACAGACACTTGAGGTGTTGTACATACTGTAAACCAGGACAAACCTCTCCTCAAACTGTCTCTAAACCACCTGTGAGATGTTAAAGAAAAAGGATATCAAAGGTGGGCAGTTCAGAGGAGTCATGAACCAAAAGATGGAAAACAAAATTGATGACACCAAATTGGTGGCATACAACAAAACAAAAATGTCGATTCTAGTTTTTTTCTTATTAAATGCTATAATTTTGTATGTAACCATGAAAGTAAAACTTTCTAACTATACTTTTGTGATAATGTAAATGAATACCCTAGTTTTACAGAGCAAATGTTAATAGTAGTCCTTTCATCTATCAATCATAAAAAGTAAAGCAAGAAAAATATAGAAGCCTGTGGTTTTGGTTTAGTGTTAGGACTAAAATTTCTTCTGCAATTATTATATACTGTCTTGTAACCTTCCATTAACAATTCCTGTTGAAGGTCACAGCGATCCCAAAAGCACAGAGAGCAAGGCAAAACTTACAGCATATGACTGTTCTTTGCAGAGCAAACCACCAGTGTATTCTTTTTGATATCTATTTTTTATGTTCAATACAGTATGCTTGTAACCTGAACGATGATATAAAAAAGCTAATTGCGATTACTACACAGGACATACTGTAGTTCTTTGTTGCTGGCAGTTTTCCTTCAGTAGCATATGGGCATCATCACCATGTTTGATAGAAACATTGTTTCAAATAAATAGATCTAAATATGAGAGCAGCATAATGAAGACAAAAAGAAGCCAGGCATACAGATGGATAAAAAAGAAATCCCATAAAAAGAAAGCATTTAAATACGATAACAATGTATAAGGACATGAAACAAGAGATTAGATTCCCTGTTATAAACACATCTTTGTTAATTTTTTGCAGTGATAAACGGTTGAACTTTATAATGAATGTTTTGTGTTCACAGCTTAATAAATACTTCCCCTGGGTCCAGATGTGTTCCACCATTACTTGGTTAACCTGCATGTACAGTATGCTAAGCCCAAGCAGCAGTTCTCATTACCTTGGCAACTAATATCACGGCAATGGAAAATAACCCATATTACTGTGTTTCCATAGTCAGTCTTTCAACTACAATACAGATGGGTCGGGCTTGTTTGCAGAATGTGACATATTCAGTCAAGTGCTTTGCCCAAGGCTGCAATATTCGCAGCCCACATGGAATTCAAACTCACAAGCCCCCGGAGTCTGAATTTTGCAGCTCTAACCAGTATCTCCATACTGCTACTCGAAATTGAGCACCAATCACCAATGTAATCTCCACTAACTCCACCAAGTTCTGGTATTGAATTTGGTGTTATTTTTTCATTGGGAAAAGCAAAGAAAACTTTGCAGTACTCAGAGATATCTTTACAATTTTCTTTTGTTATGAAGTACAATAATAGGAGCAATATAAAAAATTAAACTTCATAATGTGATTCTGTTCTCCATATTATTGTAGAATGTTTTTTAATTAGCCCCATTTTACAATCGATATCTTTGTGTTGCAATATATATCTGTAACTTACTAACATGAGCTGTACAAAGACTTCTAGTATGAAGTAAAACTATGTACAATATATTTAAATGAGTGTATAAACTTATGACCTTAGACTGAATTAAAAAGACAAATAGCAAATTTTGCATTCTATGTGGAATTCTAGGGAGAAGACTAACATACTGTATGTAATTCCATTTATGCAATAATAGTCAAGGGCTCACTTCTCACAAAAAAACCAAAACAAAACTGACTGGCTGCTTGTCCTCATTAAAAAAAGGAGGTTATATTATCATTGGGCCACACACAGAGATAATGACTTAAAAGAATGTAAAATACCTCAAAACATCTTAAAGTTAAGTTTCTACCTTTTAACCTTATGCAAATCTACAGTATATACAGTTTCTGCTAGAGGACAACATTTATTACTACTGAATAGAGAAAATTAAAACCCTACAGAGTCAAAAACAATTGAGTGAAGACTGATATTTACCAGATCCCACTATAAATACCACACAAGGAGTCCAGACATATCCCTTACTGATTGATCTAGCTGCCATCTACAGATACAGCACCAGGTAGAAAGAAATGTGAATTAAACCTTTGTAAGGATCACATGATTTAAATAGTGGTCATATGTATAATCTTTATGCCTGCATTTTACATAAAGAAGGGCCACCTTAAGTGGCCTTATACAGTAGGTTCTATTAAAAAAACATAAAAATTGTGTTATATTTCCATTTGTAAAGGTTAGGATTTATTGCTTGAATCATGGCCGTAGTAACACAAAAAAGTCAGTGGAGGAGCACAGAATAAGACACAGAGAAAAACGTTTTGCTGAAGTTAAGATTGTTGTGTTGTCATTAACTTTTTGTAAAGATTCTACAGGAGAGGTACTTATCATCCATCCATTTTCTAACCTCTTAATCCAATTCAGGATCATGGGGGTGCCAAAGCCTATCCCAACAAACAACGGGCTCAAGGCAGGACCCTGAATGGGACACTAGTCCATCGTAGGGCACACACAGTCACAAACACGTACAAACTCACACCAGGGCCAATTCTCCTAGAAACCAAGTAACCTACCAGTTTGTCTTTGGATGGTGGGAGGAAACCATGAGGCAGCAATGCTAATAACTGTACCAATGTGCCACCAGGTATTTATTCATTTCTGGTTTATTCATGTGGTTATCGAAAATAGCTGGATACACAACTTGCACTTGCAGAGTTTGAGAGGTCTATAACTTTTAGTGTTGGATGGCGGTCACAGTGCACTCCTATGTAGGCTTGGCCATAAATTCTAATGCTTAGATGATATCCTAATTAGTAATCCAATCTGATATCCTATTCCCAAAACACACGCTGACATGTTTTCCCAACCCCCAGAATTTACTTAACCACTAAAAAAAGGACATTTTGAAGTTCAACAGTACCAATTTATGCAGCATTTCTTTTAAAAGCTATGTTGTTTTGCCCGGCAAAATAAAAAAGCTGGCCCCTGAAAGATCATGCCCATCTTCCCCTCTTAATAATAAACAACAGCACTACAGACCGGTAGCCCACCCCTCCCCCCTAGAATGTTACACTTGGTCATTAAAACTCAAAATTACTAGCTGTCATTCATTAATATGTGTTTATCATTACATTCAAGTGAGATCATATCATAGCTCTCCTGTTGCACAAATTTGAAATGTACTTGGCCATTGTACTCTTCTAAACACACAAAGCTTCTGAGAGTTTTCACCTCTGTTACTAATATGTTGTTCCGAATATCTATTTTCCAAACACTACAGTTTATGTAAAACAAGACAACAAAACTTGACTGCAAATCACTGAACAGGTACTTACCAGTTGTGCATTTGTACTATGAAATTGAATTCTTGCTCCCGTCATTTTTGTGATGGTAGAAGGGCATCTCCTGTCACATAGACATCTTCTAACATATTTTCAAATACAGGAAAATGAAACAAAAGAGTAAACTTGTGAAGGAAAGTGTTTGTGAAGGAAAGTGTGAGCATCACGTACGTCAGTCATCAACATAATAAAAAAATAAACAATGTAATTATTGTTTTTTCTTTTCCTTGTGTGGTAATTTCCACACAGTACTTCCTTATGAAAATAGGCAAATGTTTACACTGTTATGTGTGTATAATGTATATAATATTATCTGCATTATATATAAACTGTAAATTAAATAGGGAGTATGTGATCAGCCAGAGCTTATACTGCAAAACCAAGAGCTGATGATGCATTTCTGCCAGTCATCCCATTGGAATATCACTTTGGTAGACCCTTCCTGGGGGAAAAACAAAAATGGCTAACTTGGTGCCAGTTCCCCTATGACCTCTCAGCAGTCATAACAGTTTCTGCTAGCAATAAAGATATGACAATCCAGCTCTGAACCCAGGGGAGGGAATTGCAAGAATTAAAGGAATTTTGACAGAAATAAGTATATCTTCTTGTGACTTGGTCTAAAACAAGTAATCTTTTAAATATAAGAGTTTCACATTACCTGATAGATTAAACACACAACATTTTATATTTAATATCAGAAAATATTTATCACAAATGGCAGTAAAGTGTTAAATAGATCTGTACCACCTTAGTAGCTTCCTTATTTATAACATGTAAATACATTTAGATCATTTATCCATGCATATCTAACCAATTTATCCAATACAGGGTTGTGGGTATATTATTTATATCTTTCTTTATATTTTACTTTAACAAACACAAATTACAAACCTGTTTTTAAAAGATTTAAATATTTTAGCATTCCCAACAAGACATATCTTTTCTTAGCATTTGAGAATTGTCAGAATGAGAATGATGTCTGCTTTTTTTCTCAGATGTTAAGGCAAAAGCCCCAGTTTATTGGAAATATTCAATTTTAGACAGTACAATATTTCATAACTAGATGGATCCAAAAATGTTTTCAACAATTTAATCAACTATATTTATTTCAGCATAAATCAGATGTTTTTCTTTTTGCTTCATGGTCATGTTCAGTAAGAACAAAACACTAACACTAACAGGATTTTCCCACTTTTTACTTCAGCTCCACGCTACTGGTAGGAGCCTGATTGTCAAGAGACTGGGAGTCTGGTCCATTGTGAATTTCACATGCTAACAGTAATGATCCTAAAAGCTGCAATTAACTTGACTGTCACATCCTAGGGAATAGCACTGCAGACACCACTTTCTCTGTAAAGCAGTGCACCCATTAATTCCTGTTGGGTTTATTCCCAGGAGAATTCATGTACCCTTGTCAGAAATCTTAGCAGTTTTTATTTTTAAAATGCTAGTTCTAATGCTAATCCCCTTTAATGACTTTCTTATTGCTATTACTATGGATGACATGCTATTACAAAACCTACAGTTGCTAAAAGTATTTCTACTACAACCAAAAGTAATAATGCAACTTTTTTTAAAATCTTCTGTTTCTGTGTTCGTGTGTGACAAACAGGAAAAAACAACAATAATAAAAACATTTTACCAATACAGTAAATGTAGATATGAAGGGCCAATAATGGAAGTGAAGAAACACAGGAAAAATAACATAAGGAATCTTATATTACATTTAAATAAATAAACCTCATATTGTTGTTGATTCACAATCTTTGATGAATCCAGTGCAAAATACCAAATAAAAATAATACTATCGCCAATGATATTCCTTGATGTGTTATTTACGGTGTGCTACATAATGCTCTTTTCACCTGTCTTATTTTTATTATTTGATAGATGCATTTTGTATTGTTGATAAATTAATACTCAGTCTTGCATTGTATATCTATTAATTACTAATGAATAAAGTAATAACTATTACTATTTTATTTTTCTGTGACACTTAGTATCAAAGTGAAGATGGAGTGGACACTACCGTCCGTTACAGTGTATGTAGTTCACACACAAAATGTGTACATTTATATGGTATGAATTATTAAAAGCTTTCACTGAGATGTATCATTTTTATAATACTAGGAATTTATAAGCTACCATATAAAGGATGGAGTGGTGGCTCTGTGGCTGTGGCTGGAAGAGGAATCCTACTCCTGCGCAAGGCCCTTAACCCCAACTGCTCCAGGGGTGTTGTACAATGGCTGACCCCAAACTTGTCATTATCTGTGTGTCTCATAGAGAGCAAGTTGGGGTATGTGAAAATCCTAATGCAAGAAATTGTATATGGCTAATAAAGTGATCTTATCTTAATCACCTAATATCATGAACTAAAACATGACACAAAAACTTTCAAATCTTTCTGCTCCAGTACAAAATTTGCTCTCTTGTTTCTAATACCAAATTAACTGATTTCCAAAACATTTTCAAAACATATTTGAAGAAAGGTTTGCTCACATGATTTACACAATCTTAGAACAAATATAATTAACTCTAAAAAATAAGAGGCAGATTTTGATGTGTAGCAGCAAGCTTTCAGATCATCATATAAAACCATGTAATTCTTTGATTATATCTGTTTTACATACATAGAATTGAGCTAATGTAAAAATGTAGAAAAGCATATCAATTTAAGAGATCCAATAGCTCTTTAATTACAAGTATTCAGCCAGTGCATATAAATGTGTTATAAGTGATAGAACAGGTTTCTGATATACAGTAGATGATTTATCCAACCTGTTGGTCCCTACAATTTATTAGGATAGATTTAGTAGCAAATTAGCTTGTAAGTATTCACTGAAGATTGCTCTCATATCATCAGAAGAGCTAATTAAACATATAGTAAACTATCTGATTTGTGTTCTTGCATTCTGAAATAAAACCTAAACCTTATTACTTTTTAAAGAAGATCATGCTCAACAAAGCTATTTTAAAGCTTTGAAAATGTAGGTTGTGTTTCTTCTGCTAAGCATGTAAAAGTACAGGAATGTTTTTAAAAAGATGTTCAGGTGTGTTTTTTCTGCCTTTGATTGACTATCAGTCTATTGATAAAATCTAGCTCTCTGGTAGTGCTGTATCCCTCAAATTCTCTTTTTAAATGCTTATTTTTTAAAGTCAAAATAAAACATGAATATAAATGAAGATCGTTATGTAATAGTTGTCTGGAAAATACTATGCAATTTTACAAAGATCACATTAGGCACGTTTAATTTACTCTGGTGCTTATCAAGTCCGTTCCAATTTCACAGCTATAGTACTTTGGTACCTGTATTGTTTTTGGGGGAAAACATTAAGATAATGATTTGGCTTCTTACAGCATGTTTCTTAATTGTATTTGGTTTTGCTTTTCTACATTTGAAGTGCACTTATTTATACTTGTAGTTTTGAAAGAAATGTGTGAATTATGGCAGATGCCTTACACTATGGGTATACAACCTAACCCATGTGTGAAACATACCTTGGCAAGCAAACTAGAACATTACTTGATTAAATAATAATAATAAAAAAAACTTAACACTGATATTGTATGTTTGTAACAGAAGAAATCAAGGGTATAAAACAATATCGTGTTAAAGCATTGAGTGGTGCTTTCTTACCCTTTTATTTAGTCATTGATGTCACTATCATTTATTGATTATAATATACATAAGATTATTGGATATTTTTCACGCATTCATAAATATATTAGATTGAAGTATTGTGACACATTCTACATTGATTTGTATCAGCTTGTTATTGTGTCATTAATCTCCAAATTGTATACACAATTGTGAAATATACTACCAAAAATAGCTTACTTTCTTTTGACTTTCTTTTTTCAGTATCTTTGAAATAAAATACAAACAAGCACAGAAACAAACACAGAACAGTGTTTCATCCAATGTTGTCCCTGATCTACTAATCGTGTTTTCACTTTATACGACCCAGTAGAAAAGCTGAAAAATAAAGAGAAATCTCCATCACAAAATTATAGAATGGGAATGGACAATACCAGCTGGGTAAATCTATCAAACACTGGCAAACACAAAAAATGCTTTTAATTAGCTGAGTGAATGCATTTTGCTGAATACAGGAAAGCTGGGCCTTGCTCACATTAAAATTGGTCTAATTTTCTGTGAAAAAAGTCCCATCTGAGCAGCCCTGACCACAGTCAATCACGCTAAAAGCTACTGGTGCTTAATTTGATTTACCAATATAAAATGCAAATGAGGTGATTAAGTGGAGTGGAAGCCAGAGTAGGAGCCTCTTTTAAACCATCAAGTTAAATGTGAACAGACAGAGAACTGGCGGCAGAAAGAATGTTTTAGCATATTCGTTTGATTAGAGCTACAAAAATTTAATTAGTGTGGCTAATTACTTGACAAATTGCTCCGCATTACTGAAAAGGCAGAACATTTTTTATTCTTGCAAAAGCCCCATGTGGATTTTTAGACCAAATGGTCCCTGCCAATATGTGAAAAGCATAATTAAATAAATGGAAGATGGCACAACAGTCCCTTACAATGGCAAATGAGATAATGCATGTAATTAGACAGGACACACGTCTACTTCCATATGGCCTCTTCCAGTTGTACTTGACTGTACTGATCCAGAATGAGCAGCCTAATCAAAATGCACCATTCCCTTAATCAAGTCATCTTCTATTAGAAAAGAAAACACAAGCAGGACATTTTTATTAGAAAACACAGTTAAACAAACCTTGAAGTCCCGCATTGAAGCTCTGAACGAACTATGGCTGTGGTACATACAACATTTGTTCAGATGCTTTTTATAGTGTAATATGCACACATCTAAATAAAAATCTAAATCATATTCTTTCTGTAGTAAAGGTTTGGATTAACACAAAGGATGGATGACTACCTTAGTGTACTTTAATTGCACGTCTCCAACCAAATAAGTTTTAGTCTACATCCAATGAACACCAACTTAGTCAGCTGAGATAGACAATGTTAAAAAACCTCCGATTGCTTATTTAATTTAGGATTTATCCTGAATTTTAGTCCAATAGGCATTTTAGTGCAATGTACTATCTGTTAGTAAACCCCTTTAGCTTATGAATAACGATCATATTTATTGTAGGATTTATGAAAAAAGTTGTTACTCTATAGCATTTTAAACAAATTAATAAACATTATTGCAGTTATACTGTAAAAAACAGTTTACTTCATCAGTTCAGTTGATCGGTGCTTAATCAGATCTTGATAATTCTTTTTTCAAACGTTTTGAAACATCCCAACATTTCTATGTCCATTACACACTCTGGTAATAAACTCCATAACTGCATGTATTGATTATTCTCTAGTAGTTCAGGTGGGTAGCTGCGTCAGCATGCGTAGGCTGCAAAGGAACAAGTAATAGGTTTATTCCATGCTGAAAAAAGAAGGAAGAAAACACAGTGTTTCGGCTGTGGAGCCTTCTTCAGCTGTCAACTATACTAAGCAGCAATACCCGAAGAAGGCTCCACGGCCGAAACACTGTGTTTTCTTTCTTATTTTTTCAGCATGGAATAAACCTATTACTTGTTCCTTGATCTCTGTTTATTTCAGCAGATTTAAGCAGAAATTAAGAAAATAAAAAATATCCTGGGATTATGTTAGGAAGGACTGTACCATTCACTATTTTACTGTCTTAAAAGGAAATTTGACTGTCAAATGTGTTCAACACATGAGTCTGGCTACAGGTTTTTATTTGTTAAAAATACTATTTTAAAAATCACATGGTTAGTATCTCAGAATAAAGGTTTGTGTTTCTTGTTGTAAGAGGATGTTGATGGACTGCCTTTAATATAAAGCAAACTCCATGCCCTGTGCCAATAAATGACATGCCAGTATATCATTTGCACTGTTCTAAAATTTAACTTTTTCTTATTTGCTCAGTTTCAGTATTGATTTTCTGATGGAAGAATTGTAAGATGTTTGTTACAAAGTCCAAAGCCTTTGGCCAAGAAGGTTGCATAATTTACATTAATACCAAGCACAGTTTAAAAAATTGCACTTATCAAGGTGTAAAAATCAATGTGAACACACTATCTGTCTTTAAGAACTACATATTTCATATTTCTGGTAAAATGACATTTTATTTTTTATACATTACTTTTTTTTACAATAGTGCAGTGTTGCAACATTTTACAATGCATGGCAGAATAATAATAAAAAAAATTCAATAGCTCATACTCGTTGCCATGCTGTTCAAGGTGTAGTCCTAACTTCCACGATATGCTCCTGGTTTTCTTTACTCTTCTTTACAAGAAGGAGCAGCTTCCTGATGATGGACAGTCCACTTTCACATGTATTTTTATGTTCAAATTTAGGAAGTATAGTGTTTGCTTCAATGAAGGACGAATTATTTCATATTTGACCTTCAATTAAGATTTTTCCTTTCACCTGAAGAATACCACTGATGCTAAAGTATAAGATGGAAAAATATAGAGCTCGCCTGAAGCAATTTCAAGATAGCCTAGCCAGAATCGAATCATTAGGGCTCGTTCTAATGTCATGATGTTACGTAACTACTGTAAATTCTCCATCCTGCTGTGATAGCATATTTAGATATTGAAATTTCCATGGGTACCCAGAAAAAAACATCTCTTCATATTTCCTGGTCTCAAAAAGGTAGGGGCTGATCTATGACTATGATATTCGGCATATGCACCATACATTTTGAAATGTTCTCACATGTCAAGGTCCACCAATTTGGATGCCTTCAGAAGCTATTATTCTCCTACTACACAGTATTTGATGTTTACATTAAGCATTATTCAATTTTTCTCTGGGAACAAGACAAAATCCAGCAAAAGTGGCTTTGTACTATAATTTGTTGATTGGTTATTTTATTAAATACATAGTAACACAACTGGGAACTCACAACAAAAGCCTGCGTGTAACTAGTTATCCCCTATGGATGTGATTTTTGAACACTTTTTAGGCCTGCAATACTGCTATATGTTTTGTGAAATCCAGAGATATTTCACTAACAGTTAAACAGTTCAACTCTTCGGTGCACACTGACAACCCTTTAACAAGCACTGTTATTAGTGTTTTTATTTAAATGAAAACTTTGCTTTATTAATCTGTGTATTGTTTATTTTGCACACTCTATGCAAACCCTTATACTCTTGACTGTACTTCATTTGTACACATTTTATTTACTTTTCAATGCAAGGTATTTGCTGTCATTATTACACAACACAGCTTTTGACAAAACTAAAGAAAACATATTTTTTGCTTCTAAAGAACATTTTCACTTCCTTTTAGAGAAATTTGATTATTTGATGATTTATCATAAATATCACGATTTCATTCAAAATTCATAATGTATATAATCACTTTAATGACTGCAGCCTGCTCAGTGCATATATTTGAGTGGCAATCTGTTTTGAAAATTATTTTTGGTTATAATTGTTAAATTGTATAATAATATATTAGAAACAGAAATAGATTATTTTTATATTATTAATAGATTATATTATAGCAGTATTATGTATTACAATACTTTATATGTATTGCCATTATTTATTTCCTTTGATGTGAAAAAAACAAATAATGACACTGATCCTGGAATATCTCATTTTTGTACTTCAATGATGTGGATTTAAATGTACAGCTTTTGTATTCTCCAAATACAAAAGCTACAGATCCTACAAATAATAATAACAATAAATGCTTACACTTATATAGCACTTTTCTGGACACTCCACTCAAAGCACTTTACAGGTAATGTGGACTACCCTCCACCACCACCAATGTGCACCTGGATGATGCAACGGCAGCCATAGTGTTCCAGAAAGCTATTAGTAGGGAGGAGAACAGAATAATGAAGCAAATTTATAGATGGGGATTATTAGGAGGACATGATTGGTAAGGGCCAATGGGAAATTTGGCCAGGATGCCAGGGCTACACCCCTACTCTTTTCGAGAAACACCTTTGGAATTTAATGACCGCAGAGAGTCAGGACCTCAGATTTATGTCTCATCCAAAGGAGGGTGCCTTTTTTGTTTTTTACAGTATAGTGTCCCTGTCACTATACTGGGGTATTAGGACCCACATAGGCCACAGAGTGAGCATCCCCTGCTGGCCCCACTAACACCTCTTCCAGCAGCAACCTTAGTTTTTCCCAGGAGGTCTCCCATCCAGGTACTGACCAGGCTCACACCTGCTTAGCTTCAGTGGGTTGCCACTTGGGAGTTGCAGTGTGATATGGCTGCAGGATACAGATAAAAACTACAGATACTTGCAAGCTACAGATCCTTTCACTGAAAATGTGTTAGCATTTATATAAGATATTTAAATAATTATTACTTACAATTTCTCACTATTACTGTTTGGTTTATACATTTCTATAGTTCATATAAAGCTTGAAGATTATGGTGAATGTTGAATACTATTTAGAAGGAACAAGCAAATGGGTTAAACTAAATGCTGTTGTATGGTGTTCCATGCAGCTCAGTACTAGGCCTTCTGCTATTAAAATAGACAAATTTCTGCTTCCTTAAATGCAAAAAAGCATCTGGTCTAAATAACCATTTAGATGCATGTTATTACCAAATCTACATCCACAATAAAACTGACATGGTAGTTGTTTCAATATTTTGATTAAACCCGTGATATACAAGATTGGATGACACACAATGTTTTGCGTCTTAGGTCTTAACAAGACTGAACTTGTGTTATTGAGTTCCTCCTATCAGTTCCATTATTAATGCTTGTCATTTTCAAAGAGAAATGTTGCCAGGTTTTTTAAGGATTGATTTTTGAAGACTCAACAAGCTTGCAATATGAGAATTCCGTAGATAGAAATTGTAAACAGGAAACACATCACTGTCTTTAAATTCTTGCACTGGCTTCCCCTTGGGTTTTGAGTTAATTTTAAATCCTTCTGCTTAAAGGCCGTTTATGTCTTGACTCTCTGTATCTAGTTGATATGTTATCTGTTTACTCCCCTCCAAACAACTTTTGCTATGCTGACTCTGTTTTACTATGTGTTCTTACTGTTTCTCTGCCTTCTGTGGGTGACAGGGCTTTTTGTTGCTGGTGTGCTCCACAGATCAGTAAGGTACTTTTAAGACTAGCCTAAAAACTTACTTTTTCAGATACAGCTTTATCTGTATTAAATAATAATAATTGCTTACACTTATATAGCACTTTTCTGGACACTCCACTCAAAGCGCTTTACAGGTAATGGGGACTCCCCTCCACCACCACCAATGTGCAGCATCCACCTGGATGATGCGACGGCAGCCATAGTGCGCCAGAACGCTCACCACACATCAGCTATCAGTGGGGAGGAGAGCAGAGTAATGAAGCCAATTCATAGAGGGGGATTATTAGGAGGCCATCATCAGTAAGGGCCAATGGGAAATTTTGGCCAGGATGCCAGGGTTACACCCCTACTCTTTCGAGAAACACCCTGGGATTTTTAATGACCACAGAGAGTCAGGACCTCGGTTTTACGTCTCATCCGAAGGACGGCACCTGTTTACAGTATAGTGTCCCCCTCACTGTACTGGGGCATTAGGACCCACATGGACCGCAGGGTGAGTGCCCCCTGCTGGCCCCACTAACACCTGTTTCAGCAACCTTAGTTTTTCCCAGGAGGTCTCCCATCCAGGTACTGACAAGGCTCACACCTGCTTAGCTTCAGTGGGTTGCCAGTTGTGAGTTGGAGGGTGATATGGCTGCTGGCTTGTAGCGACAGCACTTGTTTTTTATTTTTGGCTTTTCCTGTTTTGTAAAACAGATATAAAAGATTTCTTTAAAAAGATCTATATAAACTTAAACACATTTTTACAGTATATTTCATTTTAAAGTCTGTCCTGCTTGAACAGTAATGGTCACCTAGTAGCTATCAGTGTCGAGGTCTGTATAATCAACAGAAACCTGGAAACTGACAGGCTACAACCTGAAAGCCAGAGTGTCAAAAGGCAGTCTAGGAGTCACATTCATCTGATCCATCTATGCAACTGTATTCATACACCAGGACTGTGTTAATGCTTAAGGTTAAGGTGCTTGTACAGTATTTAATACTACTTTGTAATATTTTAATTTTAAGGTGTACCATATTTCATTCAAATTTATCGAAACTCTTTGATTTTCATATTTGGTCACTAAATTCTATGCATTCGTTCCATATTTATGATTAAAACAATTAATGAAATGCATTTTACTAGAGTGTTAAATTTTGTTTGAACATCTATACATATATAGTGTCTTCAGAAATGATTTACCCCACCCCACCCCAAATAATTGCATGTATTGTAGTGTTACCATCAATATTTATAAATGTATTGAAATTATTTTTTTTTCTTTGATTTACACAATTTACAGACCAATTTAAGGGGGCTAAAATGTTTACAGTGGAACAAAAATTTAGGAAAATAAGAAATATCTTCACACCCCTGAGTCATTACATTGTAGAAGCACCTTTTGCACTAGTTACATCTTTATAGTTTGTCTTTATAAGCTTTACACATCTGGATTTTAGGATTTTTGCTCATTCTTTCTTGCTGAAGTGCTTCTCAAGCTCTGTCAAGCTGGATAAGAAGCAATGGTGAAACACAATCTTCTAGTCCTTCTACAGATTCCCAGACAGATTCTGGACATCAGCTGAGGAACTTCATCTTGTTATGAAGCCACTGCAGTGTTGCTTTGTCTGTATGCTTAGTGTCACTGTCCTGTTCGAATGTGAATCTTCAGCACATTCTAAGGTATTTTGCTGACTTAAACAGGTTCTTCTCGATATTTTGCCTGTATTGGGCTCCATTCATTATTTCATCTATCGTGACAAGTGCCTCAGTCCTTGCTGCTGGAAAGCATCACCATATGGCGGTGCCAAAATCATGTTTCATCAGACCAGAGAATCTTTTGCCACATGGTCTCTGGGTCTGCAATGTGCCTCTTGCCAAACTCCAGGTCTGCTATTATCTTCCGTATAGCCACTCTCCCATAGATCCTAAATATATGTAGTACTGTAGGGATGTTTAAGCAGGTTCTCCAATCTCCACTTTTGTCAAGGTGGTTGTTGGGTTCTTAAATCACTTCTATGACCAAGATCCTTCTTGCCTAATTGCTCAGTTTGGGAGGATGGCCTGCTGAATGAAGAGTCTATGTAGTCCCCTCTTCTTTCAGTTTACTTAATGATGGATTTGACTGTGCTCCTAGGAACTTTCAATACTCTAGATATATTTTTATCTAAATTCATATAATCTCAGTTGTAGGGAAATCTCCTTGCTGTTCATGGCAGAGTTTCTGAGGGACCTTATATAGACAGGTGTATTTCTTCTGAAATGACCTCACCCAGTTGAAATGACCACAACTATACTTCTCTCAAGGTTTAGATGATCTTACAAGGACATTAGATCTATTTGGGAGTGAATACTGTACATATCAAATTAATATTAGAATATTCCTGCACTTGTGTTCCACTTTGACATTATTGAGAAATGAGGTACTGTGTAATAAGAAGTGTGTGAGCACTGCTTAGCGAGAAGGTCCGAATTATTTGTCATCACTCTGTATTAAGAGCACAACAAATGTTACAACAGTTCTTAATATTTACCTTTAGTCAGAAGAGTAGATTAAAGTTGATGTTATTGAAATGTTTTTAGATACATATTTATCTCATGAGTGCTTTAATCTAAGGCACAGCATCCCTGGATTCAGTTACAATCAATACATTCATTTCATTCTTGGAGCCAGACTCTGGAAGTAATAACAGATCAACATATTATTATTTGGGATTTCTGTATAATAACACTATTTACAGTATGATACAAAAAGAATCAACATGTTGTATGCTAACTTTTGATCAACTTTTACTTCAGATGTATTTAATCATTCTTAGATAAGAATAATTCTAGGGGTCTATTTTGCTTTCATATGACATTACTGATATTTTCATAAGAATGTCAGAATTGTTACAAATTGGAGGGAATATTTTTCAGTTTATAGAATTGTTTTGCAAATTGTTAACAAATGCAACATGATACTTAATAGGTAACCATTTTATGAGGAATCACTTCAATAAATCTGGATAAATATCCAGAAACAAACCTAAAGTAATTACATAAGTAATGTATTGAATAACATCACTGTTACATCCCATCCTGTGGTTCACGTGTGTTTTGTTGCTGTTCCACACTTCCTGACCTCGATTGTTCTCCCTCCCCCATTGGCCCATCATTATATAATTGTTCCTGTATTACGTTATCATCAATCAGCTTCTCAGCCAATCAGAGTGCAGCTTATTTAGTATATAAGTTGGAGGTTTTTGTTTGACTTCAGTCCTGCTTGGCTCAGCTTTTGTTTTGCTTTTGGGTTTTTGCTTTTCTTCGTTTGTGTGTGTTTTCGTATAGCTTCGGCTTTGGTGTTTTGTTGATTTGTGTTTGTCTCTTTGTACTTTCGTTTGTTTGTGTTATCCTTTATTTAGCCATTACCTTGTCCAAATGTATTGTATTAATGTATTGTTTTTTTGTACCCTGTTACTTGTCTACTCTCGTTTTCCCTTATTTGTATTCGTAGTTCACTTGTGTATTTGTGTGAACTTTTGTGTACAGGGTTAGTTTAGGTTGTTGGGTACAGCTCCATTTTGTTCTTTCTTTTCTTTGGCACTGCTCTTGTTCCCTTTCCCATTGTGTTATTGTGTCCTATTACGTACCAGTCACTTATTCACCTTAAAATAATCACTAACACTTGTTGTCACGCTTCCTAAGTCCCTCACCAGAACCCACCTGCATCCAAAAAACTATCCTAAATGTTACACCCCTTTACCCCTAGACACTTGGGCTTGTAACAATCACAATACTCAGTATACTACTGATATCACATACTCAACATTAGGAATGGAATGCATTGTTTTTACCTTGATAAAGCAAACAGTATACACTTTATATTTTATTCCATGTTTAAGAAATAAAAAAAATTAAATCAAACAAATAAAAGATACAAAAAAACAGTCTATTTTTAAAATATAAATACATTTTAAAATGGAGTAGTAATAAAAGTCCCTCATCTCCCTGACTGAAATCTGAATCTATTCACGATAGAGTGTAATAAAAGCATGTGATAATTTGCAGAGCACATGAATAACCCAAATGTGGTGTATGCCAAAACTAGTGCCCCCCACCCTACCCCTATGCCAGATGGGGTCTTCACTTTATAAGGGTGAACACCAAGTCACCTGGCAAGTGTGAGGAGGGTGCTTGTCTTCTTTAATCAATGCACAATTTTTTTCTTGGGTTTCTTGCACACTTTTCTCTTTATCTGCAGAAAGTTATTTGTACTTTCATGAAGTTGGACTGTTTGTAACTATTCAAAGCCACATCTGCTTTAATGGAGTTTAACACTGCACAATTAACTCAATTGTTATTATTGCATTTAGTAAGAAGAGCTGTTTTAAGACACATACTGTTTTGTTATGTTCAACTGCTGTTATTGTTATTTTTATGTTATTGCTGCTGTAATCTAAAAATGTGAAAAAATGGAAAATATAATATTAAACAATTACAAAAAAAATGTCTATTATTCTGCAATCTAAATGCCAGTTTTGTAGGAATACAGCTATTTTAATAGTTCTCAGATATATTGAGTTATTTTTAATCCTCTGGTTTATTTGAGTGCTTTACTGTATATGATTCACCTTGCATGAATGCATCTTCAACAATATTACTTTACTGAAATCCCTGCTTTCCAGTAATAGTATACAGTTGTATTTCTCTGGTGCCATTGTGTCATTCTTCCACCTCTCTTTGGTCCAGGTACATCATATTATCTTGAGATCATTTAGAGAGGTCACAAGTCCAGGCATCAGGTGGTTTATGCATCTCAGCATGAATGGGAAAAGCCTCATATCAAAGAACTGATTGAGTGCTTCCTTTAATCAATTATTTTTTCTGAGTTATAACATATAGTTGTGTTATTTCAATGACTAACTTAGTCTTGGCTCATATGGTACATAAAGCATACAATAAAAAGCTGAATACAAACTAGTACATATCACTTGAGGATGCAGCAATTAGGCCATTCAATAAAGCCAGCTGCTGTGGACACTTGTTATACACTTATGGGGGCTTTTATCATATAGAATACTGTTTCTCATATATCCATTATCCTGTTCTCTACAAAGGAGACTTTTTGTTACAGAGAATGTTATTTTGTAACACTTTAATAAATCTATATGTTTGGGGGAAAGGGTAGAGAGAAAACATATATTCCTTGTTAAAAAAGTAGTAGGTATTTGCTGTGTTGATATTCCTCAGATTTACTTTGTGTTTGATGCTAATGAAGTATTATTAAGTTGCAAGAAACTCTTGTTTATGAAAAACAATGTTTTAAAATTGTTCACAATACAATCAAGCTGTAACCAATGTCATATTATTCCATATATATAGTACTTATATAGTACAAAGTGCCAAGGACTCTTTTTTGTCAAAGTTTTGTATGCACTTAAATGTTCATTTCTGTAAAATAAAATTAAAAAAATATTTTTAAACACATATTTGCATCACTGTTGAAATTAACTGGTGAGATTCACCTTTGCTGTGCTCCACATTTTAAGTTTAGCAAATAAGTTAATAATCGGGAAAAAATGAAGTCTCTGCCTTTTCTCACTACTACCTAAGAGGAAACTCTGAGGAAGAAAAGAATGGTTCCAAGTCTGTGTACAAAAGAAAGAATAAAAAAATAAAATTATACACAACTAAATGCAAGATCATGCCACATTGCCTGTTTAAGTTTTAACAAGTAGTGTTTCCTCCATCACAAGATCAGATTTGGCTACTGATCAATCAAAACGAAATAGCTCTGTTGAATACAGCACTGTGCCTAGCCCGTCTGCTGCTACAGGTACATGTCAACAACTGCTCAGTGTCAACACCAGCAATTCACAAGACAAAAACACAAAACACAGGCAGATCAAAGATTAGGTTATTTTCCTACTATTTAATTACTCCAAGTAATGCAGGTAATGGACTAGAGAAGGAAATATAAAGGTTGAAGTCATATTAACTGTTGGCTAGACTTTGAATTGCCAATACAAGATGGTATAAAGTATAGTCATTCAACCTGAACCAATGAAAGTGATGTCATTGCTCAACAGTCTTCACAGCTTATGTCATGACATACTATAGCACAGCTAATGGTTTCCTAGAGAGAAAAATTAGAATATTGAGAATATTCTCAAATGAGAATATCTTGTTATGTTTGGAAAAAGAATAGATACTGGATGTAGCGATAATATAAAATGTAGCAAAATGGTTGAGCAGGATCAAATAATATTGAGCAGCATAAAAGGACTAAATGGATGAGTTTGAACAAGGTTAATATTATATTTATTTATTGATCAGACAAACATAGCCCTCTCAAGGATAAAAATCCAAGAACACCTCAAGCTGATTGCACAGATCTTCAGTCATCATAGTTTACATATTCTGAGAACAGTGTTATTAAGTAGCTGCATTTGTCTTTGTGTCATGAGAATGGCAGATATGTGTACCAAAACATACTATCACAGTCCAAAAAAGTCATTATCAAGGGTGATATCACAATCACGTGGGACAAGTTGGGACAAAAAGATTGTACCATAGGAGCTAACTGACAATGCAAAGCAATGCAAATGTAACACTCATAGAAGCTGAGAACATCAGCAAGCACAGGTACAGGGCTCGAAATGAGAAGGATATGGAAAACAAAGAATGATAACAGTGGTATTGGAGCTCTAAAAAACAATCAAGCAGGGAAACATGAAAATCCTCAAGAACTTGAATTGATCATAACATATAGCTTTTTATAAAGTAGAAAGGGTATGGCTTACTTTGCTCACAATGTGCTTAACCTTCGTTAATTCAAGATGGCGCCGTGTTAGTGGCAGCCTGCTAAAGCAGCTCTGTGTCTTTTTGTTGTCTTTTTGTTTCTTTCAGTTAGTTAATGCTAGTGTGTTAGTGTTTTTTCTTCATACCTTTGCCGGCAACTAGATTTGCGATCACAACATGATGGATACTAGGAAGCTGAGAAACTTTTTCTTGTTTTTTCTGATACTCGGTTTCTATCGGGTTGCAATGCCAATAGCCACAGGGGCATTGTCTACACGCGGGACGAGCTGATTGCGCTAGCGCGTCCGGCTCTACTCACTAGAGAGAAGCCATCGGTGCCGGAGGAGCTGAGGAGGAGAAGCCGAGGCTGTAGAGCTGGTGCGACGCGAAAGGCGAAGAGAAGGAGATTTAAACGCTACCTTCCTTTGATCATCATGGGAAATGTGAGGTCCTTAGCGAACAAGATGGACGAACTGGGAGCATTGGTGAGGAGCCAGAGGGAGTATCGTGAATGTAGTATCATGTGTTTCACTGAGACGTGGCTGCAGGAACTTATTCCGGACTCGAACGTTACTATCCGCAGCTTTCAGACGGTGTGGGCGGACAGAAACACCGAGAGCGGTAAGAGGAAAGGAGGGGGGCTCGCGGTGCTTGTCAACAACAGATGGTGTAATCCTGGACATACTCATGTTAAGGAGCGCGTCTGTAACCTGGACATCGAACTGGTAGCCATAGGACTGTGTCCGTACTATCTGCCGCGGGAGTTTACATGCGCCATCTTTGTTGTTGTTTACATTCCACCTACGGCAAATGCAGAGGTAGCGTGTGACGTCATAAACACAGTCACAGCCAAGCTACAAACAAAGCACCCTAGCGCTTTTATAGCTATTTCAGGGGACTTTAACCACGCCTCTATTTCCACCACTCTGCCTACTTTCCACCAGTTTGTTTAGTGCCCGACCAGAGAAAACAAAACACTGGACTTATTATATGCCAATGCTAAGGATGCATATAGTTCCACAGCCCTTCCTCGCCTTGGCAGATCAGATCACAACCTTGTCTTGCTTACACCACTATACATGCCTATTGTCCAGCGCCAACCTGTGACAATGAGGACTGTGAGGAGATGGTCTCAGGAGGCTATGGAGGATCTACGTGGTGCTTTGGAGGCCACCGACTGGGATGTGCTGTGCGAACCACATGGGGACGACATAGACAGCATGGTGGACTGTGTCACTGACTACATTAACTTCTGCGTAGACAACACCATCCCCACCAAAGACGTACACTGCTTTTCCAATAACAAACCCTGGATCACCAGCAACCTGAAGGCTCTTCTGAATGACAAGAAGAGAGCCTTTAGGAGGGGAGATAAGGAAGAGGTCAAGTGTGTACAGAGGGAGCTAAAGCTGAAGTTAAGAGAGAACAAGGACGCCTACAGGAGGAAGGTAGAGGACAAGCTGCAAAGGAATAGGGTGAGGGATGTATGGAGCTGCATGAGAGAGATCTCTGGCTTCAAACAGGCTGGGGGTGCAACAGAGGGGAACCTGGAGATGGCCAACGAGTTGAACCAGTTCTTTAACAGGTTTGATTCTGGGTCCCCTGTGGCCCAACACCCATCCCCCCACAGCCACACGCTCCCTAACCCTTCACAGCTGCGACTGCCCAACACCTCCTCCATCCCCCCACAAACATGGCCACCTACAGCTACAACCCCCGACAGCTACTCAACCACCCATGCCCCACAGCTGCCACTCTCCAACACCTCCACCATTAACACCTGCAGCACTGAAAGCACTATGAGCACCATCCCCCAGGCCAGGCTGACCATCATGGCTGACCAGGTGAAGAAGGAGCTGAAGAGGCTGCACCAGGGTAAGGCCACAGGACCAGATAATATCTGTCCCAGAGTTCTGAGGGCCTGTGCTGATCAGCTGAGTGGAGTGCTCCAGCGACTGTTCAACCTGAGCCTGCGCTTGGAGAAAGTCCCGGTGCTCTGGAAGACATCACGCCTGGTCCTGGTACCAAAGAAAGGGCGCCCCTTTGTCCTCAACGACTACAGACCAGTTGCACTGACTTCTCACTTCATGAAGACACTGGAGAGGCTGGTCTTATCCCACCTGAGACCCCTGGTCAGCTCATCACTGGACACCCTACAGTTTGCCTACCAGCCCAGTGTTACATGCTGCAAAGGGCCTACTCACACCTGGACAGGGCTGGCAACACTGTAAGGATCATGTTTTTCGACTTCTCCAGTGCCTTCAATACCATCCAGCCCTTACTTCTAAGGAGGAAGCTGGAGGAGATGCCTCCATGACCTTGTGGATCACTGACTACCTGACAGGCAGACCACAGTCTGTGAGACTTCAGAACTGTGTGTCTGAACAGGTAGTGAGTAACACAGGGGCACCTCAAGGGACAGTTCTTTCTCCATTCCTCTTCACCCTCTATACTTCGGACTTTAAGTACAACTCAAAGTCATGCCACCTGCAGAAGTTCTCAGATGACTCTGCAATTGTGGGATGTATCAAGGGTGAGCAGAAGGAGGAGTACGGAGGACTGGTCAGCAGCTTCGTGGAGTGGTGTGGGGTGAACCACTTGGAACTGAATGTAACAAAGACAAAGGAACTGGTGGTAGATTTCAGGAGGAAAAAGGTCAAACCTACTCCTGTCTACATCCATGGGAGTGGCGTGGAGATGGTGGACTCTTACACGTACCTGGAAGTGCACATCGACGATAGACTGGAATGGTCTAAGAACATCGAGGCCATCTATAAGAAGAGACAGAGCGGACTTTACTTCTTGAGGAGGCTCAGGTCCTTCAATGTGTGTAGTAAGATGCTACATATGTTCTATCAGTCGGTGGTAGCGAGTGCCATTTTCTACGCAGTGGTGTGCTGGGGCTCTGGGATTAGAGCAGTGGATTCTAAAAGGCTGAACAAGTTAATCAGGAGAGCAAGCTCTGTCATTGGGTCTGACCTGGACCCCTTGGAGGTAGTGGCTGAGAGGAGAATGGTGTCCAAACTAGAGGCCATCATGGACAACATCTCCCATCCCCTCTATGACAGGCTTGCAGAAATGAAGAGCATGTTCAGCAATAGACTGATTCATCCACGGTGGGACAGAGAGCGCTACAGGAGGTCATTCTTGCCTTCTGCCATAAGACTGTACAATGCATCCACCTTGCGTCTGGGCAGAGGCAACATTGACAGTGACCTGTTTCTGGACTGAACGCTTCTACACATCTACTGCTACATCTGTTCTCTTTCTTTTTCTTTTCCCGTTTACAACCGTTTTTTATGCAATATATGCCAGGGACCTGTGCAATACATTTACATCTATATTTATATCTATATCTATATTTACATCTATATTTATATTCATATGTGTAATACGATTTTTCTGTGTACTGTTCTGTTCTAGTCTGTTCTTTGTGTGTCCGGACTGTGAGTAACTCTTGTATTGTATTGTATGTATTGTACTATTATTATATAATTTGTTATACTGTGGCTGTGTTGTCTGTGTTAAGCTGCTGTTGCACTGCAATTTCCCTCACGGGATCAATAAAGAATCTATCTATCATCTATCTATCTTCCTATTGTGTACTATTATAGTTTTGAAAACTGGTGTGGTCTGTGAAATATGCTGTTCAAAGTTATACATAATTACTTTCATTTCCCAACTGAAAGAACTAACCTTGTAATAAAAATGGAATTGGACTAGATTGCAAATACTTCAAAACTGTTTTTGCTGCTAAAAAACATTATTTGGTAGGTGTTTATAATATTTAGTCTAGTGATTTCTAAGCAATATCTATAGTTCAGATGTAATTACCAGACACAAAAAATTATTAAATGAAACTATAAAGCTATGAAATAGTGCATGTTTTTCATGTACAGTAGAATATTTCCTGCCTGTAATCTCTCTGCTTCTACCAAATCCAGAGAAACAAACTACACATGAAGTCCAGACAAATTCAGGCAAAAGATGTAGTAGGAATGCAAAAAAAGTTGGAAGATAACACCTTCCCTCAGGGACTGGACCTTCATCAATAGTCCAGACCTGGTGGAAAGCATTAGAGCTCTTCCACTCTACCTTTGGGACTATAGAAGCCCGAGACCCTGTAACACCTTTCCCCTCACGGTATTTATGCCATGGCATATATTCTTTGGCATCAGGCCCTGGTGACTGGGCTTGCTTCTTTCTCACCTCAGGGGACTGGCAGTTTCTTCTTTTCAACCTTTCTCTGAAGGTCTTCCAATGAGATCAGATCACTTTATTGGCCATATACAATTTCTTGTATGAGGAATTTGTCTTTTCGCATACCCCAACTTCCTCTCCATGAGACACACAGACAGGGAGAGAAGCTTAGGGTTAGAGGGCAGAGTCAGTCATTTATAAGGCGCTCCTGGAGCAGTTGGGGTTAAGGGCCTTGCTCAGGGGCCCAACGGAGTAGGATTCCTCTGCCGGCTGCGGGATACGAACCGGGAACCTTCCAACCCCAGGCTCAGATCCTTAGCCATAGAGCCACTGCAATGTCTTCAGTATCTCCAAGAATACTTTTTGTACTTCTCGCAATCCATCTGTAATCTGTCCTGAGAAACCTCTGCCACTGTTCTGTTGAGCTTGAACAATGATGACTTCTGTTAACTGATTGAATTACTGTAGCTGATCTTCCTGAGCAGTGCCTATGGGAATCTGAGGGAAAAACACCAGAGGGACCTCCATCATCTCTTTCTTCGAATACCTCAGCTTTTGTTGTGCAACATCCTTCTCAGTCTAAGCATAGTTCACTTCTTCTTTTCCTGCAATGATTTTTCAGAAATAAAATATTTTCAGTGCTTCACTGATTTCTGGGTGTTCAAGCTAAAGAACATGATTTTGAATCATGTTTATGCAGCTCTGTGGGGCACGTTAGCTGTGCTGCAGCAGACAGTAATGTCATTGTCAACCTGTCTTCCTTTGCTGATTGCCACAGAATCTCATCGTCCAGAGATTCAGAACACCTATAGTTGGTTAACATACACACTCATTCCATGTGCTCTTCAGAATAAGTACTTGGACCTGACAAAGCTGGAGGCTCTGTCACTGAGTCTGAACACTGAGCCCCTAGAGCTTTGTCTCTGTGTTTATTCCTGTGTGTAGCTTTGTTTGTACTCTGACCCCTGCTTTGTCTCCCAGCCCCTTCCCAGATTTCTCCTCAGCTTTGTTTCCTGTGTGTCTCTTGGCTTCGACCCTGGCTTTGAACTTGGACTGGATCTCAACCTGTCTCCCAGACATCCCTTGTGCTTTGCGATTCTCAGTTACGATTCTCACTTGTTTTGGATTACTGGACTGTGTTTATCTGCCCCAAACTCTGATTCCCTAGCACCACACCTATCTGCACGCCTCAGCTGCAAGTCTGTGAAAAGCCTCCTGCTAGTCCCCGAAGTGCATGTTGCCCCACTCCTTCCATCTCAGTAACATGCAGCTCTGGGCATTCCCTGTGTGCTGTTTGGAGGCTCCTTGACTCAGCTCTCTTTTTGTCCAGCAAGTGGGTTCTTTAACACTCTTCTTTTAATCTCTTATTTTAAATTGGAGATTCTTGTTTTGGTTTTCTTTTACTACCCTTTGGCTTGTTTCATTAGGGAAACTGGAGTGAAGATTCTCTACTCTCAGCAAGGGCATGGCTGAGCTGATACAGTAGTTTTTCCACCTGTACATACCTGTACCGGAGATTCAATTATCCATGGGATACAGTGGACTGGAGCTGAGGGAGTGTAACAATCATGTGTTTCTTTTACTAAGTTGGAGGCTATAGCTGTTGATCTGATTCTTTTCAGCTCATTTCAGATAGATATTTCTGAAATATATGTTCAGTGGGGCTTCTGGAACAGGCTTCAGTTCTCATATTGTGGTGCCTATTTTTTCTCTGAAGGTTTTCTAAGCCATGCACCTGCAGCTCAATCTACCACAGATAGCTCAGAGAGACAGCTGCTCCATTACAGAAGTATTAGATGTCACATTAGATGTTACTTGTCAGGGGTAAATTTGTCAATTTCTGTAATGGGCAGCAAACTACTGTCCAAAGATCTGTAGTGCCAGGAAAAAGTGTGACTGTGGGAACATTCCTAGAGATTAGAGACTTTTTCAGACATTTAAGATATGCATGACAGAAGGTAAATAGAACGTGATTAAAAAACAGTCAGATATTTAATCATTAGGTCTTTGTTAATTAATAAATCATTATTCTTTCCTTAAAAAAGGTTTTCAGTGCATTGTGTATGGTGAGAAACTAGATATAGTTTGACCATTTCAAGATCTGCTCTACAAAGCATGTGCAGAAAACCAGTATGAAAAGTCTGATTGAGCAGCTACCATCACCAGAACAAGTAGATTGAAAATGGATGGAGGTCCTGATTGATCTCCAGGTTGTCGGCTCTTACATAGAAGAATGGCACACTTCTATCCATTGTTCAAATTGATTTTCACTCTCTCACTGAGAATTAAATTAAATAATGTGGAGGTTGAGGAATCTCATTCATAAATCAATCATCTGAAGCCACCTGATTACAGCCCCATTAAACATGGATGGGATGTGTTGGAAGTACTGTTGTGCAATGATTCAGTGTCCTCAGGGTAATGTTGTGAAGAATCCCTCAATTATTTATTTTGTCCTGTTTTGTTTGCACCTGGGGTCGATATTTTTTTAATGTATGAAGCACACTGTTTTTGGAACTATTGTCAATCACTTTATTTTGACACTTTAAAGATATCTACACAAACTGCTAAACACAGTCTATTACTGAAATGTTATGGAGGTCCATCCATAAAAAATTGCTTTGTTTTCAGGTTAATGGAGGAAAGCAGACAAAAATATATACTATTTTAAATAATGAATTAAGCTGTATTTGTGTTGGATTTTCTTATCTCTTTTTTTCTGTGAATGTTCAGACTACAAAGGTAATCGTCAAATTTATCTGACTTGTTTGTTAAAGTTTTTCATGTACTACACACTTACAGCAGCACTTTTTAGGACTCTAAAAGGTTGTGGGTTTAAATTCTGGGTGAGGCTCTCAAATACTTGAGGATAATAAAACTAAATAAATAGGTTTAAACATGCATTGCTTTGGATAAAAGTGTCAGCCAAATAAATTATGACATTATGACATGACAAACAATGCAATAATTTTATCTCAAGCTTATATTGTAAAGTATAAAAAAGGCAAAGTTCATACCTGTGCCACAACAACTCCAGTGAACTACAGTTAAATGCTCTGTAACATTAGGCTGACCATAGAGCATGTAACACTCACCTTAAGCAAACTCTTGTCTAAAATAGGTTTTACTCCCCAGCAGTGCTGGGTAGACTGGAGCAACTGGGGTAAAGTGCCCTCACTTAACAGCAGTGTTTACAACAGGGACTTAAGTCTACAGTACAATCAGGCTTTGGCATCTGGGAGTATGAGCAACAAATATACTGCATAGTAAAGGTGTTATACTGTTTTTAACATAGGGTGTTGGTATGTGTGAACTGTCACGATCGCAAACCCCTCCTCTTAAGGGCGCTCCAGCCCTTCCTCATTAGCCTCATTCCTCGCACTGGTTCCTTGTTTCTACCCTGTTTCAGTTCGGCTTTAAAAGCCAGGCGCTCACTTCACTCGAGGCTCTGCATCTGATCTCCGCATCGTGCGAGCCCAGAGCCTGGCTCCGTTATGATTTTAGCTTCCTGCGCCTGTTCCTGTTCCTCCCGCTGGTCACGACCCGGCACCTGTTTTTAATCCCTGGTTTTTGGATGGATTACACGGCCATGGACCTTTGCTTTCGTTTTGGATTCTCCCTTTGGATTTCTTCTGGATTGTTTGCCTTGGCCACACTTACCCCGTGCACCAGCGCACTTTGGACACGCCCCCCTGTTTTCATTCTCATATTCCTGCATGACTTTTTCCCTAGTGTTTCCTCACAATTCTGGATTGTGTCGTCCGCATAGGGTCCGGAAAGAACTGATCGTTACATGAACAAGCTATAGACTTTAAATTAGGTATGTGATAATCTTTCTGTTCATTAAAGTAGCACTTAAAACATCATTGATAGCAAATGTATACATTTTCTTTTTATGTACCTAAAACTAAGATACTGTATGCTTTACAAGGTTATAATATTAATAAAAAAGCCTTATTTACATTTATGTTGACATATTAATTTTATTTCCTAGAGACTGCAGGGAAGTAATAACAATGAAAAAAGGGGGATATTTAAATGTATATATTTTTTCATCTTAAATTAAAAGATGTAATGTTAAATTTGTACAATCAATGAGTAAAACCAGATGTGGTCACCATAACAATATAGTTTTTGCTCTTCCAAGAGAAGAACAACTAGTCAGATTCCTGGATTCAAAGGGATGTCCTAACCTGGCAGGTTAAAATAACTGAATATTTGTGGCTTGAACAGAAAAAAATGAGGTGACCTGATTCAAATATTGAAAATCCTGAAAGGCATTGACAAAGTGGACTACCACAGAATCAATAGCAAAACATAAACCACAAGTATGTAAAATACATGGAACACCATTTGAAACACAACAGTATGACTTCTTTACACTAAGGATGGTGGAAGTTACCCAGCCTTGTTGAGGGTGATACCCTGCCTTCTTTCAAGAATAGTTTGGATAAGAGCTTTGATCAATTAGTTACAAGAAATTAGGTGGAATAGATGGGCCAAAAGTCCCATCTATTCCATTCTCTTTACATTTACACATTCTCTTTACATTTCTATCAAGGCATATACCAGATATTTATAACTGTATTTATAATGTAAGTATGAAAAGCGTGTGTTGTAATATGCACGCAAACTTAAATGTTACCCAAGCTTCTAATAAGGATCCATTTGTACTTTGCAGTGACATCGGTCAGCATACAAATGAGGATAAAACCAATCCTGGTGGACAGTGCAACAGATCATCTGTTCATTTGTCAATGACATGCAGCAGTTCATGCTTATGCCTAATAAGATACCTTGGCTCTTTCATTTCCCAATATTCCCCACAGTATTAGTTACACACTTGTATAAAACATTCAGGGTTTTTCATGATAATAGAAGGATACTATTTCAAGTCATGAATATATTTTACCTGCCTCAGTGCATGAGTATTAATGATGTCTGCTGTGTGCGAGCTAAAATGTTACTGTTGATTTTCCAGACAGAAAAAAAACAAAGCTTCAGGCTTTTTCTTACTATAAAATAACCTAAAGTAAACTATAAGGTAATCTGAACATTTGTGGACAAATACTTTAAAGAATCTACTCTTGAAAATTATTTTTACACGTAGATTTACATACTTTTCTCATTCTTAACATCGATGACAAGAGTTTTTAACAATTTCTTTACAGACCACATGCATTTATATATTAAAATGGGACAAATTAAAAGTAAGAGACTAGAAGTACTGTACATGATACCCATTTATCTTAAGACAAGCACTTTATGAATACAGTGATAGATCAAGTAATCAGACAATGTACCTGGTACTAGCTTAAGAATTTAATAAAGGCAGTCAAAAGACAAAATGTTTACTAAATGTTAAGTATTCTATCTAGAACACTTCAGCAACTTCCAGCTTAAACCCAACAGACTAACAAGTTTCCCAAAAGATTAATCATCAATAATCAAATACACTTTCTAATTCTGTAGTTACCAAGGCCAAGAAAACAATCATAACAATAAGTAAGAAACAAATGTGAAACATACTACAAAGTGTAAACATAAAAATGACTAATTACAGCACTTCCAAAAAAGTGTACCTATATTATCGTCCAAATGTATCCATACCATTGATGGATTTTAATTAAAATATGGTTTAATTAAGATTTTCTAATCTTGTAGATGTGTAATCTTCAAATTTCTTCATACTCAGATAGCTAGAATTTTATCAAACCTCCTTTCTTGATAATCATGATGAGGCACTTGCTGTAGCTTTTTAATTAGTTCTTAAACTTCTCATGAATTATATTCAACCTCTCCTCCCTCTAGACCTCCAGCTCCCCCAAGTTGTACATCTTACACTTGTGATCTGCTATCTATAGGTAAATGTAAAGCAAGTCATCCATCAAAAACCATTAGGACCAAACAAGAGCACTGTTGTATGCTCTTTTATCAAGTTGTGCATTGTATGTTCAAGGTTCAAGGTATGTTTTAGTTTTCTGTTGTAAAGTCTATTTGTGATCAAGCTTGAACTTCTTGATAGAAGCCACCACATTTTTTTTTGGCTAAACTTTGCAATCTGTTTGTTGTCAAATTATAGCTGATGCAAGACAATCCTAAAGCTGAACAGCACAATTTATGTTCGTCACAGACAGGATGCCATTCTTTCTCAACAAAAAGTGTCACCTTTCTGTGCTAATCATGCCACTGGTGAAAATGTACAAAAATTAAATTTGTGTTTCATCATATGACATCAGTTTGTCCCATTTGTCATAGCAGTCAGTTACTTGCTTTTTGGCAGATTTATGTCTTATTTCTAGTTTCTTTTATAACTCAGTCACAGATACCAAATTCACGAGGTCAACCTCAGACGATACCCTTGGTGACATCATACCTTGATAATGCCAATTAAAATTATTTTTTACAGTTCCCAACTGTTGCCCTCTAAGTCTCCTTAACCCAAAGGGCAAACATAATATACATTAGATGGATCACTAAAGTGCAATTATTTTGTTAACTATGTACTGTATAATAAAAAAGACTGTATTTAATACTTAATATGTACTTTATAGTTTTCACTAACTCCATTACAATTCATCATCATATTAAAGCATTTTTTAAATTTCCAGACAGACCATTACTGATCTTACTTTTAGGAACTGTTTTTAAGCTCTAGATATTCCAGACTATGATTGCTTGTCTCTCGCTCCTGGCCTGTCAACATGAGAGTGACATCAGCTATTAACATTCTATTTTAAGAGCACAGAAGCTTGGCTTGGCATTCTTGTGAGATGTCTGCTGAAATCCTGATTTTGTGCTTTTGAGGTAATCCTTTTTTTTTTCCTTTTTTGTCCATTTGGCTTTTGATTGCAACGATCTCAGCTTTCAAAGTGATCTCAGAGAGCTATCTATTCACTGGCTGAATAATAGTCCATAGGCTTGACTAAGTTTCAGCTTTTCACTACTAAAGAAAATCTCTTTATGTTTGAATCCTGTATAACATTTTAAACCTAACATCAGGCTGCAACTACATTGCTAAAATTGAATTGAAAACATAATGTTACTTTCATTTCATTGTAAATGTGAATTTGCTACCACCACCAAAAAATAAACTTTGAGTTAACTTTACATAGCATTTTAACAGTCTAAAAATTAGGGAGGAGCCTGTATGTCTATGGATAACACTACAATAGTTGTATCTTTCAGCAGTGTTTGTTTATTCATACAATTAAAAGTAAAAGACCATCGACATGGTGCCATTCACTCAAATCTAGTGCATCAGTGAAAGGTCTGAGCATAACAAAGATAAAACCTTTCCCCTTTGTCAGGAACTGTACTAATAGAGTACAAATCACCAGGAGAATTATATCATTATGGTGTCATACACATTTTGTGGAGCTATTTTATTTACTATGAAAACTTAATCTGCATATTTCTTCTGCTTTTATGTGAAAATTTAAATAAACATTTAATGAATTTTATGAATAGATACAGAATAGATACAGATACATACATACTTCACTACCTTTAAAACTAATTGGAAAAACAATTTTAACTATAATAACTATTTTTAGATTTTGCTTTGCAGAACATGTGAATCCGTTTTTTTATATAAACAATTAAGCAAAATTTATAGAACATTCCATCAATCTCACAAGAGAAGTAAATCTCAAGTTAACCCACATGTATATGTTTATTTTAATTAAAATATGATGCTAAATATTTTAGTTAAGAAAAGTGAATGCACTTAATGTAGAAGTACTGTAAAATGAGTGAATGTTCTTACAGAAAAAGCGAACAGATCATCCAGTACAGATATACCCTGCCAAAGAATAAGGCCTCTTGCGAATCCAACTACATGGTTGGCTCCTTTGTACAGGAATAATACATAAAATATTAATAATCATAATTGTAAAATGTAAATTATGCAAAACAATCCTGCTGGTTTAGGTGTTACAAAGTGCATTTGACAAGTTTCTTCTGGTTACAAAATCAGACAATTACAAAATTCTCATTTGTAAGTAATTATTCATGTTGCAGAACTATCTAAAACCAGGCCCCAAGCTTATTAACCACTACCAGTTTAGAGGGACCTCTAAATATTCTTGCAGATATTTCATATTTTTACAGTTTTAACATTATTAAATGTTTTATAATACTTAACATACTTTTTAATAAATGCCACATATGTAATAAGTAATACAATAATGTAAATACTTAAAATATATTTTATTTCTATATATTTATCTAAATATATTTTATATTTCTCATAAAATGTTTGATCATATGTTTTTTTGTCTGTTTCTAATAAGTGTAAAGGTTGTTTCAGACTGTTTTGTACTGTGTATGTAATATAATTAATCTTAATATCTGATTAAAGCGGTGAGGAAGTGATTCTATGTGGAGGGGTATGGACATACAAAAGCATTGGACTGAGCCTGGGAAAGATTAAAGAATTAATTACCTAGATGTAATTTATTGTGTTTTATGGTTTAAAGAACTTTTGATAAAAAAATGCAATAGTATTTCACTCTCTAATGTACCCATTATATTTTTTTGATCTGGGCTGGCCTTTCATTTGGCATTTAAATGACTTATATTATAAACTGACAGGTATCATTAATGCAACCACAACATCATGCCCTGGGGTTAATAATAATTCTTGTTTTCATAACCACTTTTTAATCTGCCTTTTGTCTGAAATTTGACATGGCTCTTTTTAATGGAAATATATATCAGCTTTTATTGGAACAACAATTTATGTTAGAAGTGTGATGAATAAAGAATGAATTCAACCAACTACTCGCAAAAGTATATCTCATTTATTTTGAAGACACTTGAAATATATTTGGAGAAAAAAAACCTGCAAAGGGGCAGTTAGAACATTTGCAATAGGTAGAAAATGTATTTATTTTTTATCTATGCAGATGAAGTGTTCATATCCAATATTCATTTCTGCATGCCAAAGTTCATCAACTATTTGAGATTAGCTATGCAACCTCACAAAAGAAAAAAAAAGGTAATTTTGTGTTAAGAGTATATTCTGTTTCAAAAGTAAACCAAAAGTTCAGTAAAACAGCAGCTGCTCATGTTATTATTTTAACATATCTAAAATACTTTTGTACAACGTTTGTCCTTTTTTGTAAGACTGAAATCAAAAAGGAATTACTGAATTTGTAAAAGAAGTGGTTTCACACTTCGGACAAATCAATAATAGACTGAATCAATCAGATTCTATCATAGGAAAGACACATAACCCTTCATGTTTCTGAAAATGTTACTTTTACAGTAGATAACAAATTAAGAGTAAAGACACAAAACATATTGGAAACAACAAAACATAATATTTTTCACCATCACCTCCTATGTATACTGTACTGTATATTGTTTTGTCTTTGTACTTCTTTCAATTTATCTTGAACTCTCACAGATATACTGTAAATATATCTATCTTATGACAATGTATTTTTGTATCTGTGAATATACTGCATAAGTCTAGAACAGTAAAAAAAATGTTTTAGGAATTTAAGCAAAATCATTTGAACGGACATAAGGAATGAGACAACCTTAATAGTTGAAAATTATAGTTAAGCAGCCTCAATCTCATAAAAACTACCTTTAAGTGTTAACATTTGCCACAGTGGAACACACAGGTTGTATTCCCAACAATGCACTGCTTGCGGGCATTAAAGATTTTCTGACAGCCTTAAGTGGAGTCACACAAGAACATAAATTGCTATCACATATCTGAACTGAAAAGAAAAAAAAAACAATTAACCTGGCATAACAGAATCTTTTACACTTTTGAAATAACAGACATTAATATTGTACCATTTTTGAAACAATAACTGATGCACAGTTATTTACTACTTTTATGGAATACTTTTCAGCTAATTCTCTGAGATTACGTTAAAAAGTGGTAATACAGGAAAGAAGTTTCCATAATTTCAATCAGATTCCCAACCAACATTTTTATTAAACAAGCTTCAAGAACATCATCCACAAAACTACAAAGTGGAACAATTTTAGCACAAATACTGAATGCCTGTAATAAAGGATTTCAGCTTTCAACAGTTATTTTGGTGTTGTATTAGAATAAAGGTATATCAAAACTGCTCACAGAACATGGATGTAAAATATGGCCCCTTCATGCACTATATTCCAGTTTTTGTAAAATAATTTATAGGTACCAGTAATTTCTAAGATAATATGTATTTAGTTTCCATGGTAAGGTTAACCAGAGAGGACAAAAATTGACAACATTTTAAAAATCAATAAAAGGTGTGGGTTTCTTAGGTTAAAGTGGATAAATTTTAATTGGAAAGAAAGTTTAAATCTTTACTTTGACAAGGGGATTATTAAAAATATACTCTTACAAGTGTTTGGTTTTGGGCTTTACAAACCAACTGAAATGAAACCAAATATTTCATAACAGTTACACCAACATTGTCACTGAAAAGCACATGCTACTAAAGCACATATTGCCATGGAAATCTGCATTGTTTTTGTCCTGTTTTGCCAAATTAGTTAAACAAAAACAAAACAAAATAAGCACTGGTTATGCAACGTATGTCGGATGCAACTTAATAAACTCACTGAGCATAATTTACAATTCATTTAGCGTTATACTAATAGCATTTTATCAGCATTTTTTTAAAGTAAATTCAACACAGTGACATATGAACAAACAGTCTGACATGAGAACAATTCTATTGACATGTTGAAGGAACAGTTTTAAAAGCAAGATGTCTGTATGATTTAAACATTAATTATATAAGGAAATTTAGTTGTAAAGTTTCTGCAAATATGTTTTTAATTTTCTTGATCAATGCATTTGTGAATTTTTACTGAGCAATCTGGCCAGTGATGTCCTTGTAAGTTTACATGTGTTTTAAGACAGGCTTACAGTTCAGATTACATTCTTCAGCATGCAGAATAAAAAAACAAATATGTACATACACTGCCTGTGGCTGCCATGGAAACAGCTACACAGGACCACTGCAAGATTCGAGAACATATATCAACTACACATTAGCCATGTTGTGGACACTTACCAGTCATTTTCCCTCATAAAGGAGAACAAACTCAAAACAACAAAGTGTGTTCAAAATAAAATTGCAATTGTACTGTGCAGTTAATTCATTAGGAACACAATTTAGATTTGTTTCTATGTATATTCTGCAGTGTGATTAATAACTTATGTCCATTGCATCTTTTTTGTACGTATGGCTTTTCATAGCAATTGATCTAATGATTTTGGAAAGTGCATGTAATTACTTTTCACACACTGTTACGTAATCTAAGCTTCAGTCTTCTAGTTGCCAAGGTTCTGCTGGTCTTACCAATGAGGTAAAACAAATACCTTCTGCAACATCCCAACAGCACATGATACAACTATGCTCACAGTTCTCAAACATGAGCTTATGGATCAATACAATAATTAACCATCCTGCCACTCTCTTTGTGTATTTCTGGAACAATCTCAAACAGGTATAGAAAAATGAGCCATCTCCTCCCCCGTGCAAATAACAGATAAATGAGCTTTTCACACTTCTCTCGAGAACCACCAAAACTATTTTTTATCATTCGAAATCAGAGTATCTGAATGTATCTGTTGATAAATATAATGAGCTGCTGTATTTATAATTATCATATAAATATCATATACTTGACGATAAAGCCTCTGAAATTTAAGAAAGTGACACACAAGCTGTATTGAGAGATCGACTTTACGGCAGATGAAATCCAGTCACATATCTGCATACAATGCCTAGGTTCAGGATAGGCTCCGCTGTTTTTATCAAATGCAATCATCTGTGCCATCATGTTTAACCAACAAAACATTTTAGCCTAAGGCATTTTCTTCCAAATGCTACTGTGTTGTCCCTCCCCTTAGACTCATTAGGAAGATGAGTTGCCTGTGGCTGGGGAATGTATATGGAAGGGGAGGTGACACTCTTGCTTTACCAGGTAATTACGACCTCACACAGCAGCCCAGCACCTGGGGGTAGGAAGTGTGTACCACTGAAAACCAGTAGTAAACATTACCTATTGCATTTCAAGTTACAATGTACATCTTTGTGTGAATCTTTCACCTTCTGGTGCTTCCAACCTGTTACTTCCTTGTTTGCTGGATCCTGTCATAGAAGGTCATGGGTCATATTCATTAGGTAAATGGAACCCCAGATATCTGAGTTTATCTGGCTGGGGACAAGGTATTTGTTCTCTACTGGGCTTCCTGTGAGAGTCTGCTAAATAAAAATGCACCAAGTAATGAAACCAGACTTTGTTGGAGAAGTGTGTTTTATAACAGTCTTAAATGCCTTAATATACAGTAAGTGTCCATAAATGTCCTCATTCTTACCTAGTCATTTACATCTGGTCCAGATTCACATGGCAACAGATCATATGTTCTTACGCAAAAATCTGTATTTGTATTTTTACTGAAAAAATCTTAGCATCCATCATGTAATGCTTAAAGCAACACATACAGAATTTGAGCACAATTTCTAGCTAACTTAGTTTAAACCCACCTAAATCCTCAAAACCAGTTTTTAAGCATCCACCCATTGTACACACACCAACATAATCTTCCCCAGACACACACCCCAGCCATGTACTTAAAATACTGAATCCATGCAGAATTATTTAAAAGGTCTGTTTTGCCCTGGTTAAAGCTGCTTTTAATTGCCTGGGTGGGAGAAGAATGACAACAAAACAGGTTACACCTAAACCATAAACCTGTTTTCATTAGAGAGGCATGACGGGAAGGGGAAAGGAACTAAGAACTTTGGATTCCCGGTGTTCAATGGATAACCAAGCAATATTACTTATTTAACCCATTCTTAGAAAGCCTTAACCTTGATAGAGCATACAGTTTTTGTATTAAAGAATAAGTACCATACAAAATGAAAAGCAGGTCGTAATGAATTCAAGAATGAATGAAAGCTATATAATACAAAATATTTAAAAGGCAAAAAAAGAATTTTTGCTTCTGACATCAATTAAATTATGATCCTATTGTTCTTTTACACCCTAAGATTCTTTACCATGCCTTTATTTCCTCCTAGTTGAACTGTTGGTCAATTTCAGGGACTACAGATGCATTCTGTAGGCAGGCTGCAACTTAGCTGTATAAGATGAACCAAGGTGCATGGACACATTAGTCCATATGTGTCTCATCTACACCTGCTGTCCACGAGGTTTCAACTAATCTGAACCCCATCATAACATTGGCACCGCTTAACTCTCTAAAGGTCTCTAAAGGTCTGTTCCAACATATCTCAACAAGGATATAGGATCATCTATTACAGCCTTGCTCATGACTCTTCAATTTTTGTTTCACTTGGTCTCTTTAACTCATTGGCAGCTACTGTTTAATGGACTCTGATTCTCTGAAGACACTGAAGACAAATCTATTCTTTCTGACATCCTATTAATTTGATTCTTTTACTGTTGTGTTTCCTGTACATCACTGTACATTATTATTCTCTCCTGTGGTAAGACGTTTTCGTTCTTCCATGCATTCTTTGCTTAGAACATTTCAGCTTGAAGTTTCAGTTCCAGAAATTTACACTGGATTTGGTTTGTTGACATAATTGCAAAATCTTTTAAAATAGTTAGTTGTTTGTAACGTAGTCTGATGGTGCTTATGTGAAAGGGCACTCTGCCGTGTAAAGGAAAACTGAACTGAAATCTGAAAACTGGATATTATGATACATAATACAGGATATTAAACTGTTACATCTGACACATACAGTAGGTCATTAACAAAAAAAAACAATGACACATTCACTGAATTGCCACAAAACAATGTATGGTTAAATATATATAAAATAATATTAGTTAAAAAAATGTTTCAAGTGAATAGTTAACATTTCAACTTATAATTTCTGTAATGAAAAAAGAAAGTCTTTGAGAGGCATTACGTCGTTGTCAATAAAATGAATACACGTATAAATATTTTAAAAAACTTGTGAACTGGTGGATCCTGAAAGTGCTTTTTATAAGCAACACATTTGAAAAAATAAATGAAGATGTAGATTTAAATTGCAACAATTACTGAAAGTGAGAATGAGTGGGCGAAAACTTAACAGATGTGTTACTGTGTTTAGATATGACATTTGCCTAACTGCCATTGTGATTTATTATACCCCAGTTAGGGTTACTTGCTTTCCAGAAGGCAAATATATTTCTCAGTCTCTTTATGATATAAGGTAGACACTGTCAGTAGTAATTAGCAAAAAAAAAAATGCTCTCTGCCCACTTTGTTTAATTAAAGAAATTTCAACAAAATATGTTAAAAAGTTTAACACAGCTGTACTAAACAACATAGAACATATGACTTTAATAGGTTTACAAAGTAATCATGTTTCAGCTCTGATCATACAAAAAATATGACATACAAAAACTTTTGTTAAAGCAGTGGCGTAGAAGTGTTATAGGGATTAGAGGTTTGTAAATCATGCATATTAACCAAATGCTTTGTTTATGTTTTAGATCTACTGAGGATTAATTATACATTCTATATAAGACCTGTGTAAATTCACAGATCATATCTGGGTAGATACATTTTTAGAAATCATATTTGCATGTCAAACCCCACTGGTGTTTTTAAATGAAATTACTATAAAAGATTGAGAAGCTGTGTCAGTGTGCACGTTGCAAAGGAGTAAGTAGAGGCTAATTCCTTTACTTTAAAGTATAGATCTACTGTACACTCATCCGTCATCCCACTACTGCTTACAGAATAATTAATGTTTGCAATGTGAACTGTCATGTCCAATTATTTTTTAATTAAAATGCATATTTTAAAAAAGAGATGTATTTCATAAGACTGATTACAAACAAAAGGGTTTTATTCAGCCTATCAAATTGGTTTGGTAGATATTTGATCCAAATATTATATCCATCCATTTCTTGAAAGAAGCTAGGGTACTAGCTGCAAAAACACGGCTGTGCAGCTTGTTCCATACTTCCACAGCCTTTTGGCTTAAGAAGTGCATATTATCAGTTTCAAATATAATTTTGTGTAGTTTTTACTTCTGTCTTCTGGTTCAGTTTTCAGCCTCTTCATTTTGTTATAAACATACATTTACTACAGTATATTATATATATGTATTAAATTACATAATACTACATTAAAATTAGCTAAGGGACAAACAAAAGGCAGAAAGTTTAGTTGAATGAGCAGATTAAGTTTAAGAAAGCAAGACCATGTACATTTAAAAAAAAAAAATTTTTCAAAGACCTTTAACAGAGTCTTTAGCAAAGGGTCCTTTCTACCACCGTTTTCTAGTTTAAGTGCCTTTACACTTCTTGTGAGTATATTTTAATGTGTATTGTGTAGCACAACAATTTGTGTTTGTAGTTGAAGTCATTCATGCAAAGCCTTATCATTATAAATTAAAATGGTTTAGTTCAGTATGTTTGTCTCTCCTAATAAGATCAATTTTCAGTAATTTACTTTTAAAAGTAATGTACAGTATATATTTAATCTATTAAACACAGCACAGCATATATACAGCATGTATATAATCACAACAGGGCAATTTACAGTAACTTCAGTTAAAGAGAAACGTTTTTTCATATCCTTTACAAAATACGTGAGTATAATTTCTTTCTCTTCTCAAGTACACAGACATATTTGTTAGTTTAATGTCTCACAGACAATAATACTTTTTCTCTGTTTAATGGTATAACCTTCAAATTAGTTTCTGTGGTTAAGCTTTTGTTTTCAAAGCTAAAGTGTTTCCATTACTCTGTACTCTTTTTGTGTGTTTGCCTTAAAAATAAGTACATATAATACCCATAAAATCAGGATACCAATCTCAAGTTATTCTTTGATTAACAATGTGAAGCCTGACTTTCCTGCTTTATACTGTGGATACAATAAATTATGTAAAATTACACCAATGTGTTGCCAGTACAAAGACATTTAACACTGTATTTAGCCTAGTGTAAATTTTTCCCATTAATGGATGGCAAATATTAATCTGTTACCCTGGGAGAGAGATTTAGTGCAGACATCATTTGTAAACACTGTTATGATTAATCTTTTCAAAAGGATATTCAACACATGCCGAGGGACAAATGGAAAAGCATAAAAAATCAAATTATAAAGTAAAGTGAAATCAATTACTGTAACACCATATTTACTGTTCCAATATAACCTTGTAAACATTAATCAACTGTTTTGTTAAGCAATGCTAGGAATCCAAAAGACTCTTTTCATTACTATTATTAGTGTCTGATTTTAACCGTTAACCATGACACCACAATAATTTACAAGCAAGAAACAGTACCAATGATTCAATTTCTCGTGTTAAGCTCCTTTCTATCGCTCCTCTCCAACCCCAAACTATAAGGGCATGACATTTGAAATGTAAACCACTATATTATCTTTGCTACTATTGCTACTATTGCTATTGCTACTATTTATCCCCAGTGAAAATACTTTGGGAATAGGATCTGGGCTTTAAACTAAATTAATCCAGACATGCCAGAAGAACTTGTGACTGAAAGAAGAAGGCTTAGCTACTAAAACGTAAGACTGTTTTTTGTCCTTATACAAAAACACTGTAAACATTAAGCTGGTGTTCTTAAGTTTTTCCAATGAACTATTTTTAATATGTGACCATCATTGTTAAAATAGCTTTTTTTCCAGTCTAAATGCCAGGATAACTTTTAGTCTGTTTTTCTAACAGAGAGCAAGAACATATTTCTGGTGACATCTCAACAATTAAAGTCTTCCTACTTGAACAAACAAAAAGTATTGCTTCTTCTTAATAACTGACATTTTCTCTTTTTGTAATGCAATGGTACGAAGACTACTTGAAATTTAGACAACATAATATCACGTGGTGAAATACAATACTGATCTCAATAAATAAATATAATCACAAGAGGGACACAAAATGATAATTTTAAAACTAAATTAAACTATATTAAGGCACCAAGCCGTAAAAGGGTGAAAACACTTTTTAACAATATAAATCACCATAGATCTCCTCTGCTTAAGACACTTATGAAAATAGAGAGATGTCCAGTAACCAATTTTGCAAAAGGTTTTGTAAAGAGTATGTAAAGATGTAAACAGGATGACATTTTCAATATTTGCAATTATTCGTGACAATTTTACAAGTTAACATGGGATTTTCACAGAAATCAAAGAATACAATACCCTAAAATACCAGAATTGACTAATAACCTCTGAATTTCATTCTGAGGATGATATTACTCTTGTATCTTAGATTCCTTAAACATATATTTCATTTGGTCATCACTGTATTTCAGCTCAGTTGTTTGATTCACTTCCTGAATTTTAATAGCACAGCTGCAGGAATATAGTTTTAGTCACTTTGAATGAACTAGATCTTCAGTGGGATCTCATTCTGAAGATGATTCTCTTCAGCACAGTGATACCATATCAGGTTTAAAGCATCTATCAACATGCTTGGGTGGGGCTCAATGGTACTTTTTTGCCAGAGGAGATTCAGCTGCAAAAATAGACATTTCGATCAAGTGCCATGTAGTAGACGCGTAAATTACTCCACATATCAGCTGGTTTCTATATTTTAGTTATAATGTCTGTATGTGTAGTTATATGCAGTGAGTCACTTTAATTATTCATACTATATATAGATTTCATGGTTGATATATTTTGTGATTGAATGCATAATACTTTTTTGCCACTTTAGCTGGAAATGAAAAAAAATAGAAACTATATATATAATTAAATCATATATATTGTATCCATAACTGTGAAAAATAATTAAAAAGTTATTAAAACTAATTGTGTTTTAATTATATTAATATAAAAATGGCACAATACTTTTGAGTGAACCAAAACTTTTAAAATCATGATTAAATATGTTTACACAATGTCTACATTTATGTCTAACATTAAGGTTTTGGTACATTTAAAAATGTGTTAAAAACTTTGAACTTGTCCTGAACTTTACAATGTATTATTGTCAGCTCTGAAAAAAACAGATTTAACATTGGTACAAAACATTTATATCCACTCTGGTTTACACAGACAGTTCAAAATATGCTCTGGTAACTTGTATTAAAAAAACAAAAACAAAATGGGATACTACGTACAGTACATATAGAATTTTTCATTATTCATGTTTCAAAGACTTTCCTACATCTACCATATTTCTATTCAAACCTCATTATATTGGTTAACTTAAAGCAAAATATGGACCTATATTCTGTGTACAAGACGCACTTCTGAATCTAATGTGTAAAACATGAAATAGAACCTAGATTTTAATTTTCATAAGGAACATTATGATCACGTGAATTCTGGTCGTTAATAATCTCTCAGTATTAAATACAGTAAGAAAAATCAGCTTATGTTTAACAGAAAAATCTTTTCCCTTTGTGATTAGCTGATTTCTAGTGCCATCTATAGCTTAATCTGTTAAAATAATGACTGAAAAGTAATACATGTTCCTAAAAAGGATTCTGTAGCTAGCATAAAAGATGTAATTACTTTGTTTTGTTATGACTCCAAAACATTATTTTCATAATAGTACTAATTAATAACACGTGTGCGCAATTCATGTTATGTAATAGTATGAGTGATCTTACAATAACAAACTAATTACTCTTTGAGGCACATTGGGAATGATATGCTAGGGGCCCTTTCTGGCTGTCAGAATGTTAACCTATATTGTTGTGGGAGGAAAAAATATACACCTTTTGGCTACAAGCACTGGTTTTTATAGTAATTGTCTAAGGATACCAGTCACTGTAGGCAATAACAATAGCCAATGTAATAGGATACACAGAAATTCAATGAATACAGTAATTCACCACTGGGATCTGTCTTCTTTACTAAATGAAAAGAAAACCACAAAAATATTAAGGTCTATAATTATTAAGAAAGCAGCAGCTGTCATAGATTATGTAAGGAAAATATCAACAGTGTCCAAAGAATGCAATCAAGTTTAAGTGCACCGAGTATATCCTATTTCTGTTTTTTTTTCTATTTTGGAGAGGAAGAGACACTGTGGAACAAATGCACAACTTGCCTAATGCATAACAAAGCTCCCAAATAAAATGACAAGTGATATAACTGAACTCAATGAAGTAAATTAGTACATATACAGGAATAACTAGGACAAGTCTGACATACACACCAACATATTCATGCAGCAGTCTTGTATTTATTCACTACACGCATTTTTCTTTTTAGACTCAGAAGTCTTCCAGATCCTTGTCTGCAATGTGTTTAAACAATTATAACATGTTGGTATGCTTATTATACAGCTTTACAAATTAGAATATGTAAAACCAATGGAATTGATGATGTTGCTCATGCAAACTGAAACATCACTAGTTTTCAACATGGTCAAGGGGAGCAGATGTTCTTCAGGACTGTTTTATAGCTGGCATCAGTGACCCTACAGTAAGACAGTAAGACAGTAAGATATAAACTCTCTTTATGGTCAGGTGGCTTAGTGGAAACTGTATATCACCTACATAAACCACATGAGGTTTGAAGCGGGACAAGATAGTTGCAAGAGAATAGAATTCAGATAGAACATCCTGTAGTCTGATACACCACAGAAAGAATGCTCTCCGTGCTAGTATTTAAATGTTAGCCTGCAGCAACCCTTTTCTTTCTGAATTAGAGACTTCATCTCATTGTTTTTGTAGTATCAGACTCTCCTCTTTCCCACAATGGCTAGTTGACCTGGAGTTCTGCAAAATGTCTGTTCCTCACGATCATGTGTCACTTTGTGGTTATCACCAAAGTTTGCACTAATCTGGCGAGATAATTCTCAGACTCGGTTCTCAGAGTTACTGTGAAATGGACCTTCAAGAACTTCTTGATCTCAAGACAGTAACAACTGAAGGAGCAATGTTGGGTTTATTTATATCCCTAAATATTTATCCAAAAAAGTTGTTCTCATATTTCCCAGACTGTTGAAAATCTAAAGAATCTGTTTAATTTAATCTCAGCTTCAAACTACAAAACCATATCGTTTGTGATTTGAATTGCTTAACTTTTACTTTGCATTGCGAAACCAAAATTTTCATACTTAAAAATTAAAGGATATTCAGAAAGATGTTGCCCATTATTATCAAAGCCCCTCACAATTAGTTTTTATGGGAGAAACACTAGTAGCTCATAACATATTGGAGTCCAATAATACTTATTTCTGCCACCATAATTAGGGAGTGTCTGGAAAGAAACGATACAGTAAAAACATTTAAGGAGACACTGACATGTAACAATATTTTACATGTTTTCTTCAATGTGTTTTGTTTTAGTTTATATGTTAAAGTTTCCTTTTAAAAATGAAACTTGGTGGTCATGACTTGGTGGTCATGAAAGAGACATTCTACAGGTCATTTGTCTAAGTTAAAGGTCAAAAGGACAATACACATCAGTCACCAAATTCACAGCAGTGAATTTGTGAATTGTCTTTAATCAACCACAAAAATGCTTGGTTGTATACCCCTGCACTTGTTTTAATGTACATGAAGAAATCAGGTGTAATTTGGTTTTCTTTTTCAAATCAAACCACTGTAGCTATGCACCCAATAAGACTTAGAAATAGTAATCTTAAAAATAAAGTTTTGGCCACTTATTAGCCATAAAGGTATAGTATCGTTAAGAAACATACAAAAGTAAAAATAAAACTTAAATGCGGCATTTTAAGTTCTTCATTTCATAATACAAAAAATAGTAGCCTTTTGAAATCAAAGGGAATGTCTATATATTAAAATTTCTTCCTGAAAACCCTGCTATGGGTGTTGTATGTTGCTTCAGTTGAGTTTATTATTTTTAAACCTACTGAAAAGGCTTTTTTGAATCTGAACCAGAAGAATGATCACAGGGAATCATATCAAGGTTGCACCACAATGTTTTCCCATAGTAATTTACTTCCGTAGGGTACTTCCTGGCTACAGGTACAGTATTGGTGCTACTGCATGTCAGTTCAGAAGCTTGTTTAACTTTAAATGTACATTCATGTAGAAAATGAAAACAGAAACACTAATAAGTAAACAGACATATTTAGCAAGGTAGCAAGTACAATCAAATAATTTCAAATATAAAACTAGTTTAGATTATTAAGAATATAGGAGACGACTGCCACAGATGACTAAATCACTTTTGTTTGCTTTTTTTTTTCGATAGGAAATAAAAAATGCACTAAACAATGCTGTGAAACATGAGATTAATGATGCAAAATGCATGAATTACCTTTTCTGAGTGAACGTGTTGTATTATACCAGAATTTGTTCTCTAACTTTCTTTTACAGCATGCATTATTGTATGAATTTAGGTCCATTGAGTCTTTACACAAATTAAGGGAATGGCCTCTTGTAAATGTTTAGTATTAAAAATGAGAATTTAGAAAGTCTTGAATTTAAAGTTAGCTTTTGTATCAGGGCCCATTATCTTTAGGTGATGTTAAATTTCACATTCTTAGGGAAAAGACTAATATTTTTTTCAAAACAGTTTTCAGCCCATGGATGTTTGATCCATATATTACAATGCTAACAGACGCTAAGAATTACCTCAGATGTTTCACATTTAAAGTAACAACAAGGCCGTATAAGAAGCAGTTGTTTAAAAGAATGTCAATGAATTGTTTCAAGATTATCAAAAATATTTACAAAAAACTAATTATGTCACATGTTTTATAAATTATATCTGATGAAAGTCCCAGAGAAAACAAAGTCATGTCTAACTTTCCCTTCAAGTTTCAGAGTAACAAATATCTCTATTTAAGATGCATGATGAAAATGTGTGGAATATTTAAATAAATTATTTTTTGTTTAAAAATTAGTTAACTGCCTTAGATTATTAATACACTATTTCTTTATAGCACCATAAATTACACCAACAACACTGGTCTGGTCTTGAGTTGGAACACAATAACATAGCTTAAAACTTCTTATTCTAACTATACTGCATCCGAGCCAATAACTTAAAGCAGCTTTGCTTACCTTCAGCAATAATACTTGCAGTTTTGTTAATGGAGCAGCAGAGTCATACAAAGCTTTGTCTGCAAGGTGCTAAATCTGAAACTTATAAGTAACAAAAAACTCATTTGAAATCACTTCAGCATAGCAGCACCTTTATCCTTATCAAAGAATGTTTCATAAACACAACAATGCCATTACCCACCTGGTTAATGTTTCTCCTCCTCCTCTATTCCATTTTTCCACCCAACTGCCACAGACAATGAAAAATGTGCACATCTAAGGTGTCCTGAGGTCTGTGATTTTAAAAAGGCCACCTATTCACTGTCAAACACCAAATACCAGACTTTGTGTGGAATCAGTTTCCTTCCACAAGGAAAACTGAGATGGGGGAAACAGAAAGTTGCTTTAGAATACAAGCTTGAAAGAAGACAGCTTTACTATGAATGAAGTCTATGTTCTTTGTTGTTTAAATGAGCACTGTCTGTTGCCTTTGCCATGCTTTTCTACTTCAGGGGAAATGGATTAAGTAGGTTTTCATTTTATTTCAATGGACATCACTTATGAAAAGATCAGCTTACTTGGTGAGGAAGAAAAAAAAGAATCTTGTTTTACAATGATGTCTTTTGTCGTTCTTCCTATTTGGGTGATTTATTGCATGTAATTACATATTACATCCTCTATTTAGATTGTTCATCAGAGTCCAACCAAAGCCAATATATTTCCAGCGGAAACCATAAATAATGTGTCAGCAAAGGTGAAATGGAAATACACCTGACACCCTCAAAAACAGAAACAAACCCAAAAAAACACCCATTCCAGTCGTTTGACAGTTTGTAGTTTTTAAGGATGGTACACAGAACACAAAACAATGAAAAGGGACAGTGTGCAAATTTGGAACCTACTTTAACTGTATGTAACAGCATTCATCATATAAATGTAAATGTACTGTCCATATATGGACATTTAAACTATATGCAAGCATGTACTGATATAAGCTTTACATACAAAATAACTGCTGTAGCTCCTATAGCAATGTGTTACCCATAGGTGCAGCATGGGATAATGTCTAACATACTTATAGGGGTTCTGTGCACTATTGTAATGAAGATTATTCGGGGGGTTTTCGCATAAAGCTAAAGTGAAAATTATTAGTGCTGTACTGCTGTACTGTACTTGATTTAAGGTGTTCTTGATAGTTTCTTAGTAATTCCTGCTAGCACAGTGTTATTTTCTCTCCACTGCTGTAAATATGATAGAAATTCTAGAAATATGAAGCAATTTTAGTATTGTATTCCTTACCTATTTTAATTAAATCTTTCAATAGAAATAAGTCCCATAAAACACTAATAGAAAAGATATATGTAGTTGAAACATACAGCATTGGACATACAGGAAGAAATACAGTATCTACTGTATTTTTGTGTTGAGATAGAATATACTGTACATTATGTTGTTATATACTGTCCAGCCAGTCCTATACATCTTTATTTCTAAAGATAAGGAACACCAGTAAGACAATGATTAATTAGTTAAAAAGAGTTTCAGCCATTCATACAGTAGATCTTTTAAAATTAATTCGCAGAATCCAAAGAGAGGAAGCCACAGATAATGAGGAACAACTCCCTAAAAAAATAGAGTAACAAAGAAAAGGGAGAAAGAAAGTGCGGTGCAATGTACTGTATATAATTTGCTTGAGCAAAACATTTCCCTGAAAGAAAACTAAATGTTGGACTGTTGAGGATAAAAAATATCTCAGACTAAGGCATTTTTTTTCAAAGTACCTCTTTAAAAGCAATGAAATAAGTATAGTTTATACAGTACATGTTATATTAATTACTGTAATGTGTGGAGCTTTCAAATATTATAACTTTATACTTCAGAAACACAACAGCAGTTATAGAAAGAAGTATGCCATTTATAAAATTGGTGTAAAATAGTAAACAATAGTAAATGCAACGTGTATTGAAAAGTGTTTCTTAGTTGATTTTTAATAGTTGAAACATATCATTTAAAACCGTAACAAAAAAGCTCATTGTAGTGGCCAGGCAGCAACACTATTTTTAAGGCTTAGATATCATGTTGTATTTCAAAATACAGTTTATACATAAAAATATTGCACTCTTATTGCATAAATACAGAATTGATCTAAAAAGAAAACTGCAGACATTTTTCATTAGTGCCTCATTGTTGTTATTACTTCTATGCTTGCTTAGAACTCTTTAAAAAGGGCAGACATATTCAGCAGAGAAGCTTTGCATTGTGCATATGGATGGGTCTCTTTCATCCCCTGTGTCCCAGGTGAAATCAGGTCAGGATGGTACTGTACAAGAGCCCATGCTTTGTATATCACCAGCTTCTGCCCCCATCTGCCATCTTTTCTGAGTATTGTGTACTATCGGCCCTATTGAACCTTTTAAGTGTCTAACCACCTGGTTATCAGTCCTTTTCCCCATTGTTTTCCTTTTTGCACCACATTCTGCCAGCACCCTGACTTCTATGAAGCCTCTTCCATGAAGTGATCCTCTTTCTTTTATATCCTTCATCATTGATTTTCTACCTACTCCCTTCTTGCAGGTTCTGGGCTATTATTTACTCTTTTCCCACATGGAGACCATGCAAAAATTAGATGAATTTGGACTGTTATTAGGCTTTTGTTTGTTTGAATGATTCAGAAAGCAGCTGAACCCCGGCACTGACTTTCAAATGCTTCTCTTAATAGAATTCAGTTTAACACCAGGTCTCTGAGCTTCAGATAACTGGAGTTCAGAAGGTTTTTAAAAGGCCTTGAAAAATAAAAAAGAGAATATGATGCTTTAGTTCTCTGAGATTGACCTTCAAAATCAAATGTTTGTCATTGGTCCTGTTTTGCACATTTCGCAAAAACATTTTTTGCAGATATTTTGTGGATTAATTTGCATGTATCCAATCTCACCTTTATTTTCGTTGCTGTTTGGAATGCCCATATTACTATCCCATCCATTAATTAGAAAGGATCATTCTAATCCATGAACATCTAACTCTCTCTAAACATTTTAGCAGTTTTTTTCTCATTTCTCCTAACATATTATTTATTTGAATCCAGTCTGTGAAAAATAGATAGGCTTTATCTAAATCTTATTACATTTCTGGTCAAGAAAAAAATGTATACTGAAATTCTAGTTTGATTTGGATAAGTCTCTAGTAACATGTCATAAACAGTCTGGCACTCTCCTGATAGTAAACATCAATTCACATTCCACTTTTCAGCTGCTTATACAAGATCCTAATTACGGGACTGGGGCTTTTACTTTTGCAACCAAAACATTTTCTCTTTTCACTTTCAATCAACAGAATCTTAGCTTTATGCAGTTTGTTTAAGGAAACAGACATGATGTTGTGGAATGACAGAGCTAATTAGATATCCAGTAACCAAGAAAAAGGGCAATCAATATTTTTTATTTTAATTTCAGATGACTTCTTTAGCCTTGTAATTTATTGAACTGCTTTAGCAAAGCAGCTTGGTTTTCTAGGGGTGTGTCAAAAGGCGTAGCACACTGACTGTCACTACTTAATTAAAATGAACAGAGATGCAAGGAACTAATAAGGAAAATGAAGTTTACTTTAGATTCAGACAGGACCATTTAAGCAATGCTAAACTGCCATAGATCATCACAATGGTTTTATTACAGTCTCCAACTCATGCAAAACACAGAGTGTTGAATTATGTACAGTACACCTAAAGAGCACAAATGCATGTAGCAGATATACTATGCCAACACAAAAACACATTTTTTTTTCTGCAAAACATCAAGTGCTTTAATCAAAGTAATAATGTCTTACCACAAATTGGTTCAAGTAAAGATCTAAGTGGATATTGCGGGTTATGGGAACCGAAACTTTAAAAATATGTGAAGCTTCATCAATATGACTCAGTCAAAGAACTTTGAGGCACATATGTGTTAAACTGTGATTCATAAGTTAAAATAACCCATTACAATGCTGGCATTTCTGTAAGAGTTAAAAGTGCAGCATTTTAATGCTAGGTAAAAAATGGGAATACACTGCTTACCTCTTGTTAAGTAATGCCTGTATGCACTACAAATACTAGTCTTCCCTAGTCTTGTGATACCCCATTAATATTTATGAAGTCTGAAAAAGTAAAAAAAAAAAGTAAACTAGTAGTGCATTTAATTTGTGATTGCCCTCTTTTTTTAATTAAGTTTAGGGTTAAGTAAAATGAAGTTCACAGTTTATAGTTTTTACTGTTTTGAAAGAAAATTCCAAATGCCCACTTAACTAGCTCAGTGGATGTTAGGGACTTCTGTCTTCCTTCTGATCACATTTCAGGGAGAAATAGCTCAACACTGTTGTCATAGGCAGCTGAAGAATCATATCTTTCCTCAGCTCATTATGAGGTAGAAGCTAGTAATAGTGACCCAACTAAATGATTCAGCAAGTGCCCAAATACAAGGTCAACACATGGAGAAAACACAACAGGGAGCCACAACCAACCAACTAGAGAAATTCTGTTCAAACTTTAATGAGACATGCTGGCTCCCTGGGAGAAAGCAAAGCTGTCTGAAATGTTCATTCCCCTCACTGTACTGCTCTCAGTGCAACAGATGTTACAGATCACTGGGGGACAAGAGATGAAAACCGTACAGATGCAAACGTCTATCATAGATCGCCAGAACTCTGGTGTTACAATTTTTTTAGCATGTGATGATCTGCATCTAAATTCAATGTAATTGAATTTAACAAAGAATATATTAGAAAACTGTTTTTATCTACTTTAACATTTGCTTGAATTACACTAAAACGTATGATCAAAAAGAACTCAGAGACGTTTCTTATGTTATTGTGGTGAAAGCTGAAAGATGATCAAATCCATAACTCTTTACTTATTTACGGTTTTACTGTTAAGTCATACAACTCTCAGTGTCCAGGTTCTAAAAGATATGTTAAAAACAAATATTTGGAGTGTACTAAACACTTTAAAGACAGCTTTAATGTGCATCTTAATTTTTTTTTTAATTCAGAATATTCTTCTAAATTATAGGCAAAGCACTCTCTTGACATTTGCGCAGAGAAAAAAAAACATGCACCATATAACATTCAATATCGAAAAAGACAACATTATTTGCAATAAAAGCACAAACTGAGCAATTTGCAATATGCATAAGCCCATAGAATGAGATATTATTTTTAATAATTTGAAAGAAAGGCAAGTGCTTCTTCTTTAATGCAAGTTTTCCTAATCATATAAGTAAACTGCAAGCTGTCAAATCAAGAGCAACTGTCTCAAGTGTGATTCAGCCTGCAGCACTCTCGTAGTCTATGATTAGTGCCGGCACCTACCACTATGCTATTGATAGCCCAATTAGAGACACCTTCTGGTCAATGAGCTGCTCACTAAGCGTCGGCAGGATTACCTGTCAACCTCTACTTCAGTCTCTGCTCAAGTTCGGTCTTCAGTGCTCCTTTTTTTCTTCCCATCCAGAAAGCAGCTCTTATCCCGTATAATCCCTGGAATAAAGTTGTGTCTGCTTTGGGAGAGCTTGTTTTCCTCTTCCCCCTTTTCTAATCAAGCTAATGGAGCCAGCAGGTATTATATTGATCTTTCTCTATGTGGTTTCCTCAAGGATTGACAAAATTCCATGCAGGTCAGACATCCAGCCTTTTTTCCCCCTCATTTTCCTTTTTAAATAAGTAAACACAAAAGAAATAAAATATCCATCCAGCTTTTTCTTCTGTCCGTTTAACAAATCACGTAACCCCTTCTGCTGATCTATAACCTTTGAAAGGCTCAGTTCTTGACCTGTGAAGTAGAGGCTTATTTCTCTTCTCAACTAATCCAGTCACTGTCTCGTGTTAAGATGAGTACAGTTGGCTGATTCAAATCTTCTGTTACAAAGCAGATGACATCCAGCTAGATGTCATAAGAAAGAGACATACAATGACAATTCACTTATCCCTTAGTAAGAATCAATTCTCCCACAATGCATCCGTCACAGAACCCTCAGTCAGTAAAAGCAATTTCTCCAACTGTCTGACACTGTAATTGCTCTTAAATTTTCAATGAGCGTTTTACAAGAACTCCCCTGAACCGTGATGAAAAACTCAACTTTTTGTACAAAATGAGAGGCTGACAGGATAAAAGAAGGTCTCTTTTTCTTCTTTAAAACCCTTCCTTGCTCAAATACAGATTCTTTCATATCATCAGCAAGCTGTTGAATAGAGGATAGATTACTTTCCATTTATTTCATCAATCACATTAAAGGATCTGCTTCACAATAACCTTTAAACAAAGACCGTTTATAATGCCCTCCAAAGTTCTACTTTTATGTAAGATTAAATCACCATAGGCAGAAGGGCAGGTGCTGCATATGAATTTGATGTATTTCTGGCAAAAGAAAAGGTAGGTATCGATATAACAGTATGTTGAATAAATCTTTTTTCACTTTTACATTGCACACAGAAATCCCATGAATGTTCTATAGCAACCACATTTGAAAGGAGTGCATCTGTGGGTAACAAGGCAGCACTTCATTGTACAGCAATTTGTTTTCTATGGGGAATTTGGTTTGTTCTTATGACTTGGTTATTGAGATTCATTGAAGCAGCCAAATATTATATTATGAAACTGATAAGAGGATTGAAATATAAATTGAAAAAATATTGCTGTAAAAAATTTTTTTTTCTTTCACTCACACTTTTCAAAGTCTAAAATTCTACATTAATGACATCTAACAAATATATTAAACTATATTTATGTTAACAATACCTCTTCTCATCTTGCTGAACAATCCAATGTTTCTTGTTAATTAATTTACACACAGGGTATCAGTCTGTTTGCCTGAGGCTCCATACTGCAATGTCCATAAAGGCTGTATTTGGAATTTTTGCACACTTGCATACTTAAAGTATCAAAAAGAAAGAAACAAACAAACAAACAAACAAACAAACAAACAAACAAACAAACAAACAAATCTCACAATCATTCTGTTATTAATACATCTGTTTCAAAAGAATATTGTAATATAGCTAAAAAAGGAGCAAAAGCAAAAAAGAAGTTCATGGACACTAGATCACAAATAGTTTTGTAATACCTGGCCTTTGATTTATTTAATTTATTCTGACAATTCAAATCACAGTTTACGATTGTAACTGTTATTGTATCCTTATTTATGTCAGGTACTGGCATACGTGTTACCTGCAAAAGTGTTGCTGTATACCTAAGAAAAAGTGATGATTGCATCCACTCATTTGTCTTTTTAAATAATTTTTACTATTAAAATGAATATCTAATACACTGAGGGTATGAAGTCTACATGTATTGGCTTGGGGCAGGACTGCAGATTTTTACTGACCTAATAGGTCAAAACCTCACTTTATCTCACCGCTGAACTGAGTAAATATATTTTGATCACTTCCTTAAGAATACCTTGCTACCGATTTAATGATTCTTCACTGTTTGTTTTAAATTTCTGCATTATAAAAAGGCATTTATGTCACAGAGTAATTAAATTAGATGAGAACTCCTTCATTTAAAATTAATCTGAACAACATGACATCTTCTCTCTCACGGGAAAAGATTTAAAAACCTAAAATGCAAAACCAAAAAAAAAAGTGTTTAGTTAAGTTAATGATTTTCTACTTGGAAGAATTAGTTGACCCTTAAGGTCCTTTTGATTTTTTTCTTCTTTAAGGTTTAAATGTTAATTTTTTCACTGTATGCCGATTCTTATTTTTTACTGACACTAGAAGTGATATATTTTGTATACTACTTTGTAAAACTAAATACAGTTCTGATACCTGTACATTAAATTACAGTTTAATACCTTCTAAAGTTAAGTTCTCCATTGTAACCAGTGTGAAACAAGACAAAACAGAAAGTGAAGGACTATTTCAGATGGCCACCCACCAAGTCTATTGACTCCAAAAACTAACACAGATGAAAAGAGAGAAGAAAGAGGGGGACCAAATGTGTGAACAACATAAGATGCAGGCAGCAGGTAAATTATTTACTGTTGTTGTTATGTGTGTTGCTATGGATAAACTAGATAATGTCAATGAACTCAATGAACAGTACATTCTCCGGTGAAATTAAACGGTTAGTCCCAGAGATAGCGAACTGCAAACTACCCTGGTTATCTTCTCAAGGCAAAAATGTCACATTCTTAATACATTACAGTATAATTAAACATTATAATGCACCTCATTACATATAGACTCTATTTGGCAAGTTTGTATTCTGAGTGTGCTAAAATAATAATAATTTATAATTGCTTACACTTTACACTTGGGACACTCCACTCAAAGCGCTTTACAGGTAATGGGGACTCCCCTCCACCACCATGTGCAGCATCCATCTGGATGATGCGACAGCAGCCATAGTGCGCCAGAACACTCACCACACATCAACTATCAGTGGGGAGGAGAGCAGAGTAATGAAGACCAATTTATAGATGGGGATTATTAGGAGGCCATGATCGGTAAGGGCCAATGGGAAATTTGGCCAGGACACCAGGGTCTCTTTTCGAGAAATGCCCTGGGATTTTTAATGACCACAGAGAGTCAGGACCTCGGTTTTACGTCTCATCCGAAGGACGGCACCTGTTTTACAGTATAGTGTCCCCGTCACTATACTGGGGCATTAGGACCCACATGGACCGCAGGGTGAGCGCCCCCTGCTGGCCCCAGTAACACCTCTTCCAGCAGCAACCTTAGTTTTTCCCAGGAGGGCTCCCATCCAGGTACTGACCAGGCTCACACCTGCTTAGCTTCAGTGGGTTGCCTGTTGTGAGTTGCAGGGTGATATGGCTGTTGGCTGGCTATAATATAAATTATTGAGATGAAGTTCAGAACATAATGGAATATATTAAGATATCAGATTTTATTAGATTCATTTCCCTTACTGTTGGCTTTCAAAACACTTTTGTGCTTCAGAAATAATTTCTGACTTATAGGAACTATTAACTGTACTTCTGAATCCAATTCTGCAGGAAAATATTTTTTATTGTATTATTAACATATGCATTTCATGTAACAAACCATAGTGGTGAATGTTATCCCAAACCTTGTACAGCTCCTTTATTCAGAGGTGAGAACAAGAAATGCTACCTTATATCACGCATAAGCATGATTATCGCTACCCACTCTTTGGCACACAAATGTAAACTCCAGTTTTGCAAGGAGATGTTTATAATCATGAGAACCTACTTTCACTGTTAAGTATGCAAATACATACACAAAGTTAAGAAGGAAAAATTACTTTAATAATGTAATAATCTCATTTAAAAATCTCATAATATGTAAATCTCATGTAATCTATCCCATTTTCTCAGTGCACATTTAAATGCATGCCCATCATTCCTCACCTTTTCATGAAGGACCTTGAGAAAGAGCTTGAGAAAGCTGAAAAAATACTAGCTTTCTTTATGCGACAAAGGGACTAGGATGAGATAATCACTATTTGTTATTAAGAAAGAACAATATTTCCACCATATAAGGAAGCTCAAGAAATGGTTACCTTTAATTTTACCTGTTGAGAAGAGAAAAAAAAAACGTGTTCAGCAATTACGCAGTAATGTATAAAAACATCAGACTCTAGTCTGAAATTCAAAAACATAATTCAATGAACATGTTTAGCATGCACTTCAGTTAATTAACTTTTTCCCTGACAGATGAATTACTTTGGAGGTGTGTACTGTACTATTTTCAGATTGCATCAATATTTCCAAGGGACAATAAATGAAAAACTACTTAGTTTCATTTGGTTTCCCAGTACCTATCGCAACATCAGCTGGTTGCCAGCAGAGATGTTTACAGCTGTCTAACTGAGCAAATCAATATAGCTGCTGCAAAAGAAGGACAGCCCTTAATAAAGAATTCAAATTACAGCATGCTAATCTCACAGTGTAAAACGTTTCATCCCAAAGGATAATATTTATGATGAAATATATGTGGGTATTTGTTAGATGAAATATTCCGCTGTTTCCCACAGATGCTTAATAAAGTCATTCCAGTGGAAGATGTCAGAATCATTTTTAATTCATAAAAGTAAATGTCCTTCCTCCAGACGATTGAAAGCAATGTCAATGGATTGACAGTAACTAATCTGCATTGTTACAAATTCCATACCCAGGGTTTAATTAACTTTATTAAAATAATTAACTTACAAAGTAATCTTATTAAGAGGTTACACTAAAGGAAATTGTGAGACATGGGTAACTTGTGCCTCAAAACAATCCAAAACAATGTGAACCTGCTTCCTGTATAGATTGAGAACATAGGCAGTATCCTTGAAATAGCATTATCATTTTACTCATTATTTCAGATGGAATTGCATTGACCGCACAATATCACACCTAGTGTCACAGAAATATGTGAGTAGCCTTACAGTGGCATTCTAACACATTCCAAAATTATTAATGGAGTCTGGGCTTTCAGAAGACCAAGGAGGGTCAGGTACATTACTGTCACATAATCACAGATTTACAATATAAGCAGCAGTAAACCTCTGTATATCAGTGCTATAGTACAGCAAATCTGTAATACACCTATGCAGTATGGAAGGCAATTCTTGTGATCAAGTTCTTAGGATCTAACTTTTCTCCCAAACTTCTGTTAGAAATTCAATTAATCACCATATTAAAAGAAAAAAAAAACTTTTCCTCTGCAGGATGCAAAAGTCGTTTCTAACATGGTTGTAACAAAACAAGAAAAGCCACGAATGTAGCAGGAACACTGTCATCAAGACATACACACATTAATCACAAGTAGAGCAAGCATTCTTAAATGCCAATGGAACTTCACTTGACAAATTAGATGATCTCCTATTTTTTGTTGTCTTTTCAGAACACTTTTTGATTGGAGACATTCACACACAATGCTTGTGACTAGAAGGATTTCAGTTTACTGCACATTAATTATTGGACACTACACTATTGTTATAATGTTGCATTAACACTGTGCAAGTACCTTGGTGGCACATATCCTAAGTACCTGAGTACCTAAGTACCTAGAGTATCAATTCAGGGTTTTCACTCCATTTTCCAGTACGTCTGCAAGAGAGGATGTTTTCTGTGTGATGAATGTATCAGGTATGCCTTTATGTTTTCAATTGTATTGCAAGATCATAAAGCAATACTTATACTAGTGAGATTTTCTGAAGCTAAATTATGTAGGCTGTAGAACTGTGATCCTTTCTTAAATCCATTTACTTTTTATCTCATTCATAAAGCTTTAAATGTGTGCATTCCTATTTTGGTAAATTAGTGTGGTCTCTGGCAAGGCTTGTCACTTAGTGTCCTAAGAATGGCAAGATACAAAAGCAATGTGATTTCTGACACTTTAAAGAATAGATGAGTTAAATACATCACTTAAAAATTGTGTCCACAGGGATGATGTCTAAATCAGTTTCTGACTTGGTGACATAATTTAAAATGTAAAGATGGGATATGCTTTAAAATGTGCTGAGTATACTCCTACAATTTTGTAGATTACAAGTGAACAAAATCTTGAAATTTTAATTATTCTTCTTTGTCTGTGCCTCTGGGAAGAGAAATAAAAGTGTGTCAGCATTTATCTTTTGTTAAAGTAGGTCAAGGTGCAAAAAATGACCACATACTTTCTCTGTAACTGCTGCATATGTAGACCTTAAGAGATTTTCTCCACGAGTACCTTAACCCATCAGTAAAGTAATGCTCAATTATACACACTATTTATTATCTGCCTTGAGGGAAAATTACAAGGTGAGGTTAAAGCATTACAAAGGCTAACCCCATCACTTCAATATCAATGTCCTTAAAGGCATTGACCACAAGGAACAAATGACCTCATTTAAAAATTACTGTACCAAGAACTCCATCTCAACCATATAATTCATCTCTCAGTGAAATATCTCACATTTATTATTGACTTTTTTAAACTTTTAATAGCCAATCGTTTAAGATCACCACTTTCACCACTTTACCATAATATGAATACACATTGCTTTATCGCTAATACAACAGCTTTTTGAATTAGCATTATTGACTAAGGTGCATTTAACTGCTTCTATAATAGTTAATGGAAGGTTAATGCTAAAGTCAAAAGATAAAGTAGCTTTTACTTAAAACAAGTCTATCGATTAAACAGCTCAGTGGGATATTTTAAAGGTGATGAAATAAATGTACTTCAGGATTTTCTTTATATATATTCTTTACTAATAACTGCAATTTATGTGCAATTTAGGTTGGATTGCGATGTAAAGTGCATCAATCATCCTTTGTAGAACTGCCTTTGACTATAGTGTTTGATTTTAAAAGGAAGGTATAAACAGAATATTAAGCTACTTGTGCAATTTGGGTAGTGATGGCATGATATATGCAACAGTAATCAAATTATATAATTTATAGTCCAATATTTACTTACCGATGTATGAATTCAAGCAGAATTCTGCATATTCTGTTTAATTCACTTAGGATGATTCCAAAACTATGTTACTGTAGCTTCTTAGCACTAATTTCAATCCTTTTATCTCGCCTGTATTTAAGGTACTTGTGATGATAAGAGCAGCAATATATTGGTAATTATGGTAAACCTTGATTAGTCTATTACAGGAGCTATGAAAATAAATTCAAGTAGGATGGTGCCCAAAGACTTTCCCTCTCAAACAAAAAGTTTGATTTAGTTCAACACAAACAATAGACTAATAAAAATGACTACACAGCTTAGTCTCTGTATGTAGGATCTTGTTCTCAACACACAGTACTGTTCTCTTGTATGTACCAGTCTTAATACTCAACTACAGCTCTTTCAGGCTTCTTGCACTCTTACTTTCATTATTTTGTAGCATTATTATAATTATTCTTTTTATTTATTTTACTAATTTAGGTTTAAGCTGCAACTATAGATTTATTACCATTTAGAAAATCAAACATGACACATACTGTACAAGTAATTGTCTGAGAGCAACAGGCGATTCTGATACTGATAATGTGATATAAGGATATTTATATATCTTAAAGGTGCTTAAAACAGAGTAAAGGTCATTAGGTTAAATGAGATTTGTTTGCTGCTGTGTATTCCAATCCACATACTACAAAACACTCTTAACACAGAGGATTTAATAAAAATTTCAGAAATGGATATTAATCAAATGTTAATTTGAAAGACATTTTAGAAAAATGAAAACATGACATTGTTGATTGCTAAAGTCTTAGTGAAATAATATTAATATGCAATTAAAACATGGATATTATTTTTAATGACATGGTTTTAGGTGTTTCAAATGAAAAGTGAAAAACAAGTAGTATTTTTCTGTCAGGTTCACCTTGACTGTTAATTGTGATATGAATTCACTGATCAAATATTTATATCAATTAATAAAAGAATGAAAACATTGTGTACTTGTGTGTTCTCTAAGACAATTGCTGACAATATGAAAAAAAGAACATTATAACAAGTATCATACCTACAATGACTGTAATCAACAGACATCATTAATCTTAGAGTTATGTTATTATTATCCCTGTATTTTAACTGAGACATTAAGATAGCACAATTCTGAAAGATGACCAGGAAAAAGCATAATACATTACACTACAAATGTATACACTTACAAACTATACTTTACAGTACAATAAATAATAAAGGGGGGAAAAATCCCAGTCTTTCATAAATCATATACTTTATTACTGTGTACTACCGGCAAAAGAAACACCATATACTGTATATATGTATATCACATTTTTCTAAAAGCAAAGGCAGGTATCTGATTGCTCATGTCAGTGTATTGGTTTGTTGGGGATACTAGTGAACAACATCATCCGCATCCCCAGATGCTCTGTACTGTGCTTTTTAACCTCTGCAGTACAAAAATATGGACATATTATCAATAAGAAATATAACTAAACCTTAATGGAGTGTGTCATATGTTTTATATTTTTAGTAATATTTAGGTAAACAATACGTTTGTATGAAATTGTCCAGTGCTACATGGTAGTTTTGTTCTGTGCTGGTGAGCAAAATATCACATTTACTTGGTGATAAAGCATAGAACAGAACACATGTAAATGAAGGAAAAAAGCTCTAATAAACAGGCACCTTCAATGTGATTTACTATACGATGATTTCTTTAAATATTCTATTTGATAAAAAAAGGTGAAATGTGTGATAAAGAATACAGCAAGCTGACCTAAATGACATTCTTCAAATCACTCTTGATGAGAACACCCTTCTCATAATTGTGTTCTCCTCCCTCTGCTCTCAACAAGAATGCTTAATAAAGGGCCCTCAGTGTGAGCTGAGAGAGACTACAGACAGCACTGGAGAAAGTCCCTCTTCCACAGTGCTCAGATGCTGTAAAATTTCAAACAAAATTGGATTGATTTTAATTTATACAGACCCTTTTATAGAAACTTAAACAGTTTTATAGATGTTTTTTATAGCAAATATTTTCAATGTTTTCCTTTAGCATCTAAAATTGCATGCACAGCTTTTGTGGAATTTCTCATTCTTTATCATGTTTAATAATTTTAATATGAATAAATGAATTCATATTTGAAATGAAGTGTGACCTTAGATGAATGTGTTATGCTGTGATCGTATTATTACTGTACATTCATCACCATCCACAATTATCCGATAGAGAAAATTCACATAAATGCATAAATGGACACAGGCACTCAAACACCTATTCAGAAATTAAAGCATGGTATTTAAATATGTTAGACCTAGTGTATTCTATATTAAATGTTTTAATTAGAAAGTGATATGTCTACTCTGTATAACCTGAATTTGACTGAAAGTTCCATGATTTAGCCTGCAAATAAATTAGAAGGAAACAAAAATAAACAGATGAAAGACAGAATCCTAAAGGGACAACTGGGGATCTGAAATTCGCAGGATCACCTGGCAGCAGGCCTACCCCCAGTGCCAAACAAGGGAACAGAAGCCAGACGCTCTCGACACCAGCCAGCGCCAGCCAACAGGAGCCTGATCTCAGCCAAGGCATGCCAAGCAATGCCTCACCTCTAATTTCAACAAACTTTTTCCATTGCTATACAGACACACGTTTGATCTTGGGTGCATTAATGGAGAGGCTTATACAGTATCTGGCACTTCATAATATAAAGTTGTGTTCTAGCTGCTCTGAAAATGACTAGTTGTGTGAAGGCTTGTAGTCGGTAAACCGTCCTTAGTAGTGATGTCTGAAATATTCCAGATACCATTTCTTGCTTTTATTACCACCTCCAAATACACTTCTATGGTTTCAAGAACAAGATAGCTGAAGATTAATCAGTGGATCAACAATTTTCAGAAGAAGACTCTTGTTTTAAACGTCTACATTCCCACTCACTGCACACTCCCAGACATGACGTTTGCATTAAAGAACAATCTTATGAAAACAAACCAGCAATCAACATTTCAGTTCACAGGGCATTCTAGAGCATATGTGTGATCAAGTCATAGTTACAAGATTACTCCAATATGGGGAATTACTATAAAATCAACAAGAAATGGGCATGTTTTTGGTTTTCCCTTATTTCTATTTTGTTTTTTGAATGAAATCAGTCCTTCCCATTTGAAATTGATTACATTGTTACCTTACCTTCTAAACAGAGATAAGAAAATTAGAAGAGGAGTAGTTGAATGGAACAGCAAAGGATTTTAAATTAAAATGATGTAGTGAAAAGATGATTTTTTTCATTATGTGACATTAAAAGAAACCCGTTAAAAAGTGTATCCAAAGGCCAACAAATACACAAATAGTTTGTGATTGCATCATGGGGGCCAACAAATACACAAATATTTTGTGACTGCATCATGCATTTGTATTAAGAAATTAAGAAGAATCACAGTATAAGGAAAGCCTGCGTACACAAATGGTTAATTCAATATACCCAAAAGAAGGTACTGAAAACAAGGGACAAAATACATCTAGTGGAATATTTGCAACTTTCCTGCCTATTCATGCTTTAATGAGCCTTTTAAATTTCTCTTCAGCTTCAATAATACTGTATTTATAAGGTTTCTTCATTTATTGCAGAAGAAATACAATTAAAAAATGTTTATTAATAAAATATACCTCTAAAATGCAAACATATCAACCTCTCTTTATGTACATCTTGGAATGGATACCTTCCCATGTTTGGGAAAGTATTAAGAGCAGTGGTTGCAATAAGAAATGGGTATGAATATTAACAAACTCTTCACCCAAACACAATGCAGCAGGTAACAGAACTGTCCTCCTTTTCCAACATTCCACCTCTTTGATTAAAAAAAGTCTGAATAGAAACGTGTTGTATGCAAATGTCCCATAAAACCTGATTTTTTACACAGCAGGGTGTTTGGTCAAATTGTAAAATATAACAGTGTCGTATAGTAAAGGTTCCTTAAGTAGTACAACCCTGAAGACCCTGGTTTTGTCATTAGATGACCGTGACTGGAAACTCTAAATGACAACACATCATTATTAAAACCTCAATGGGAGTGTATGTCCTCTAACTAGCCTGGGTATCCAGGGTCTGCCACACAGCAGCAATCCCTGTGGCATGCTAAGCATCTGCCAGCTTGCAGTATTACCAGTAAGAGATACATCTGTTCTTCCTGTAGTGCTGTAGGTTTCCTGCTGCCAATATACAGTATGCTTATACTGGGTGCATAACAGGCTGATGGACAAGTGAATACTTGGAAGTTCCTTCCGTAGATGAATATTGTGAAGTAAGTGCAATATGGTCTCCACCAGTGATCTGTTTTTACTTTAGTCTTGCTTTGCTTTTGCATACAGCATGTGTGGTGTGGTCTGCATATTGTCTTGTGAAGTTTCTAGAAAATTAATTAATAAAATTAAAATTAATTAAATTAATTAAAGTAATCCATATTGTAATTATGTTTGGGAAGCACCCAAATGATTGTTATTTTTATTATTTACTGTGTATTTTATGTTTAATTACTGAACTGTTCAATGTAAGGCAATACAATGTATAGTTTTTATAAATGTGTTAAGCAATAATTGAAATTTATTTCCTGTATTTTTAAGTGTATGCCATATCCATCCATCCATTTTCTAACTTCTTTATTTAAAACAGTGTTGTAGGAGAGCCGAAGCCTATCCCAGCAAACATTGGACAAAAGGCAGGATACACCCTGAAGGAGTCACCAGTCTATCTCAGGACACACATAAACATAAACACACACTCACTCACACCGGGGCCACATTTTTTTTGGGCCAGAAGCCAATTACCCTGCTAGCATATCTTTGGACTGTGGGAGAAAACAGAGGCAAGTGGAGGAAAAACACTCAAGCATAGGGAGAGCACTCAAACTCCACACAGTTAACACACAGGAACTGAACCCAGGCCACCAACACTACACAACAGCAATGCTAACCACTGTACCACTATGCCACCCATCTGTATACTTTATTTTGAGCTAAATTATTTTTTTAATTGTTTTTATTCTTTCATTGTCATTTCATTTATTTCCATCCTATATAAATGGGGATAGTTTCCTTTCTTTTTCTGCCTATAGACTAGTAGCTGTTGCTGCATTCTCATGCTCTCTATCCCCACCTTTGATTAGCACCGCACTCACACACGGTAACCATCAAAAGACAATAAACTCTGGTGAGCACGCAATTCCACTCTCCTTTCCCTCCTTCCTCACTTTCAGACACAGCTAGATCGCAGCATTATGATGATTGTTAATTCTCTATTCTGTATGTATTCACACAACAGCTAGGGAAGGTGTGCTTTCCACATTCATAAGATTCTTTTGATGTAAACACTTACATAATCACTGGAAACACTTAACCTAATGTATTTGAATGATTACTTGCTTTTTTAAGAAGACTTAATGTCCAAAATGACAGGAAAACCTTGGATTTTAAATAGCTTTTTTAAAACGTAAAACTAGCAAATGCCATCATTCACGGGACCAAGTCTCAGTCCTGGGGCAACACACTTCCAAGAAGGGTCTCAAACCAGATGCCAAGGACCTGAACATATGTAAGATCAAAAACACTAATGGACATAAGAATTTTTGTCAGTCTCTGTTCATTACAGAATGTTTATTAACTTTTCTCAAATAGCTATACTTCTGTATTCCCTCACACAGAAGGGTATTGATTTTTTTTAAGGTTTAAAGTGGATGACAGAATGAGAAGATACTTCTGCGTCTTTGACATTTTTTCTAGCCCACCCTCCAATAGTGGTCTATCCAAAATTCTATCAGCCATTCTTGTGCTATACAGATGCCTCTCATAATGCCATTGGCTCTGTTCTCTCTCAGGTCTCAGGAGGAAAATAATAAGTAATTTCATTTGCAGGCTCTAGCAAGTATATGCGGCAGTCTCAGTGTACTTTTGAAGACTACATTCATCAACATGACAGGGATCAGTAACTAGGGACAAATAATGCGATTGAGAATGAACATTTTAAGAGAATTTTTGTCCTCTGTTTGTAACCTTTCTTATGGCCTTCTTTTCTTGTTATGCACCAGCTACCCTACTACACAGCATATCATGTAGAGAAGTAAGAAAATGCTTCACTGACTAAGTTAAGTCCTAATTGGACTTTTGCAAGGATGTTGGGTTTAACATCCCTGTTCCTTACTGAACTTATTCCCTTGTCTAGAGTGCTACTTTTTCATCCTGTAGCACCTGCATACCATAAGCATGGCATTTTGCTTTTTACTGCACATCCCAGGCAATGTACACATTGTTTCAACAGCCATCACCCTGCAGCTCACAACTGGCAACCCACTAAAGCTGAGCAGGTGTGAGCTTGGCCACTACCTGGATGGGAAAGCTAAGGTGGAAGCTGGAAGTGGTGTTAGGGAGCCCAGTAAGGAGTGCTCACTCTGTAGTCTGTGTGGACCCTAATGCCCCAGTATTGTGATGGGGACACTGTACTGTAAAAAGGCTCTGTCCTTTGTATAAGCCATAAAACGGAGGTCCAAACTCATTGTGGTCATTAAAAAATCCCAGGGCGTTTCTCCAAAATATTAAAGCTGCTAACTCAGAGTCCTGGCCAAATTTCCCATTGGCCTTTACCAATCATGGCCTCCTAATAATCCCCATTTATGAACTGGCTTTGTTCTCCTCCCCACTGATAGATGATGTGTTCTGGCGCACTATGGCTGCCATCGCATCATCCAGGTGGATACTGCACATTGGTGGTGGTGGAGGGGAGTCCCCATTACCTGTAAAGCTCTTTGAGTGGAGTGTCCAGAAAAGCGCTATATAAGTGTAAGGAATTATGAGTTGTTATTATGGTTTCTGAACCTGAGCCAACACCAGCTTGGAATGTCTTGCCAGTCCTGGGATTGATCATGGTGTTGTGTGACTAGAAACAGTATCCCATTCCTGACCTCTGCAGCAGAAAAGGTACCACTGATACACTTGTAGTAGTCACTAAGTAAAGAAATCTCAGAAGTTTGCAGATTTTGTTCCTTCATAGTGCACATTATTGGTGTTTTTATTGTAGTGGTATATTGGTTTATCAGGTTGGAGTATGCAGCGTTTATAAAATAACAAACAAATGAAAACTCCATTCCTGCAATGCACTGTTAATAATAAATAATAAACTTTATTTTATATAACACCTTTAAAGGTGACTTCTCAAAGCACTTTACAGAATGACAACAGCAACAACAACAATAAAAAATACACAAGATATACAAGATGAGGACTGTTGGTACAGCACCAGTGCTCAAGGATTAATTTATTATATTGAGGACAACGGGGCAGAGAGAAGTGAAATAGGACTGAAATAAAGTGGTGGGAACGGGATATAATATAAAGGTGATGGATTTCATGTGTGAAACTAGTTTACTGAGGGATTCAAAGTCAAGAAGATAGAAGTTGGAGAGAAGGTAACCAGAAAAGTACGACAAGCAGGGAGGAGATATGATATGCCATTGTGATACCAGATGTTGTTAATCTTGGAGCTAAAGAAAAAGTTGCAAAGTGTTGCAAAGTTGAGGCAGGTAATGTGGTGGGGCAATTAGGCTTTAGCAGTCTGTTGATAGTGGAGAAAAGATGCCTGGGGTTGTTATGGTCATTTTCATTGATGTGAGAGAAGGAGGTGGATCTAGCAGACTCTATCATATTCATACAAGTTATATTCAGACAAGTAATCTTTCCAAGCCTGATAATGTATGTTTAGGCCAGAATGACACCGCCTATGCTCATGTTTCTCGGAGACTGCCTTCATAGATCACAGATGGTCAGTGTACCAGGGGGCAGAGCGAGATAAAGAGATGATTTGAGATTTTAGAGGAGCAAGGGTGTCAAAGTTAGATAAAAGAGCGCTCTTAAGCAAATTTATTTTGTCCTCTAGAGCCGTGGTTCTCAAACTGCGGTACCCGTATCACAGTGTTGTGTGCACTAAAAAATTGGGACGTGTTTTCATATTTTCCATTTAATAAAATTAGTTTATGTGTCAAACATGCAGCCTACTGTATGCACTACAATGCAGCACTCGCTAATAGTGGACACAAGAGCTACTATGCAATTCTATACCATTGTATACAAATGCGTGCTACAAACATAAGTGGCCGATTGTATTAAAAAAAGTTACAGTATCTCCAGCAAATAGGGAGGTAGGAGCGTGTGTGTGATTTTGGAACAATGCCAATCTTGTGAGCACAGAAAAATATTTAAGGACTGTTCTAGGTTAATTTGATAAAAATACACCTGTCTCTGTGTTTCGCTCCCATGAGCATGAAATACAAAACTTCTTTTAGCTTGTGAGACAGACTCCTGAAACGGAAACAGAGAAAAATGCAAGCTTGCGGATTGCTAAAGCAGACCCACACTATTGCTAAAATAGCTCCACACTATTTGTGAAGAACTTTGTTTTACGTTGGCAAAAGAGCTGACATGCATTATGTGTGGAGAAAAAGCTGATAAATAGATCAACCTGCTGACCCTTTCAAATGACACAGTCACTCATAGAATTATTGATATGGCAGATGATGTCAAAAGTACGCTGATAGAGCACGTTAAGATGAGCAGATGCTTTTCAGTGCAATTAGATGAGTCTGTAGATGTAGTTGCATGAATTAGAGAGGGTGCTCCAGAAATGAAATGGATGCAATGTAGCATCCACCACGATGCCTTGGCATTCAAGAAAATGCCTGAGAATTTAAAATCTGTTAGACTGCTGTCAAAGTTGTGAATTGTATCAAGGCTCAACCAATGAATTCATGTCTGCTTTGCTCGACTAAACAGGCTCACCACTGAAATCATAAGTCTTAGTGCTATTTTTATTATATGTGTATGTGAGTGTGTATGTGCACACGATCATGTTGGTCATTGATATTTTCTGTGGATCCTATGAGAAGATGACTTGTAGGTGGTACTTGGATGCTTTGGTTTGATCAGGGGTGGTACATGGTCCAAAAAGTTTGAGAACCACTGATCTAGAGGATCAGAGGTAGAGAAACAAGATAAACAGGATAGAACAGAGTTTGCAAACCTAGGCTGATCAATTGATTGCCAGTTGTGGAAATTTACAGAGTGTGAGGGGGAAGTGTTATAAACAGGTAATTCCAGATTGAAAAGAATAGTTAAGTGGTCAGAGAGGCCTAGATCAAGGGAAGAGCAGAGAGAAACAAAAGAGTAACTTGCAATGATTAAGTCTAGGATGTGTCCTTTGTTACAATATGTGAAGGGCTACGAACAAACTGAGTTAGATCAAAGCATCACAACAGAGCTAGAAGATCCTTAGCCAAACTGGAAGACCTTGAGTCAATGTCTATATTAACGTCCCCAAAAATAAGGATCCATTTAAATCTGAGGCATAAAAATGAAAGTAAATCAGCAAACTCACCTAAAAAGGCTTTATTAGGTTTGGGTGGTCTATAAACTGTGGCAATAATAGTAGATTGGGGGATAGAGACATTTAAAACAAGACACTCAAAAGAAGAGGGAAGAGGTACAGTAATGGGATTTAAATTGAAAAGAAGATTGTAAATAGCAATGATGCCCCCACCTCTACCTGAGAGACGCGGGAGGTCTAACAACCCGTACCTAGGAGGTACTAGTTGGATAAACAGGAGACCATCGTTTTGTCTGTGGCAGGTTTTGGTTAAGCACAGAAAGTCCAGTTTTTTATCTGTAATAAGGTCACATATAAAAACAAATTGTTCATGGAGCGGGTGTTTAGTAGAGCTGATCTGGCTAGTCTTGAGGATCCAGGGGGAAGCAGAGTGGGTTCCAAGTGCGTTGGTGAGAGTAGAATTTTGAGGTTGGCGCCGGTGCGGGATGGACTTGCAGTCTTGCGTTGAGATGCAGGGATAGAGTCTCCACAGGTAGACAAAGGAAAGAAATGGTGTCCTGTTCCGGGATGGATGAAATGCATCGGTTGTAAGATCCCAATATTATGGCAATAATCAAATTTGTCTTTTACCAGGAAATAATTCTGTTTTAGTTGCAGCAGTTGCGGTGAGGTGTACCTTAGAAACATGTTCGATAAATCTAAGATCAATGCAACAAGACGGGAAGGAAACCCTGAATCAATGCAGTAGGAGGTGGTTAAGAGTCCTCAGTTGAACAGTTTCAACAGTTTCATCAGGTAGTAGTAGGTAGTAGAAGCAGCGGTCACAATGCAAGTGGAAGTTGCATTTGTAAATTGCAACATGAAGCGGATAAAAATAAATAATTAGAAACCAAGGCGGCAGAGAAAGAAAAAGAATAAAATTAAGATTAAAAATTAAAAAATGAATAACTGAAAAACTGGTGAGAGGAGCAGCATCCAAGCCCACTAGCCTTCCTTCTCAGCCGGAAACCGAAATTATACTCCACAGTTCTTGTGTTTAACTGCCATTTGGCTGAAAAATTAAAAAGAGATTACCAGAAAAGTAACTGCTACATTGAGGGTGACAGAAAGAATTGCTGCTGTCTGTGTTAACACCTGCTTATTCTGCTGTTTGCAGTTTCAACTTCCCTGGAGTCTTTTTTATTTTAATAAAATTTACAGCGACTGCTCTTGGACTATCCAAACTGTAGTTAGCATTTAATTCATCCTTGGTACTCACAAGCTTAGCTCAAATTTTGCTACAATACATTATAAATGTATTAACTACAGGTTTAATATCTACTGTATTTATACATTTGTGTATTTTTTTTAATCCCTACATACAATAACCATGGGTTATTATACATTGGTTAACATGTTGTTAACCCGACATATAAGAAACCTTGTGCAGAACTGAAGAAGATCTGGCTGCAGGAAGTTATTTGATTAAGACTGCAGATATCCACATTAAAGCCAACAGATGATAAATCTGATTTATGTACTCCCCAAGAGAAATGACATATTTTAAAATCCCAGGGTTCTTTCCGCATGTGCATACAGGTAAATATGCAGATACACTGATAGAAAAAAATGTAGTTTACAAGCCAAAAAACAACAGTCTCAATATTCTTTCAGTTATATAGGGATAACTTTTATAGAGGCATAATTCAAGGGAGTCTGAAATTATAAGGCCTGCAAAAGTCAAAAGCCCGCTATCATTGAACATTTATTACACTAGACATACTAAATCTAGAATCTGTATTGTAAATTCAGCTTTTTTTTAGAATAATTATGAATCTTAATTGACTCGATTTTTAAACAGGATGGCACTTTTCATTGATATTTTAAAAGCTATTGATTTTGTCTCTGGGATGGTGAACCATTGCATGTACCTCATCATTGTTTCTTTTGATTTGAAACTCTAATTGGTAGAAATACAGAAATGTTGTTAGGAGGTAGCAGAAGAAATCACCTGCACAATATATGGTCAACTTAACCTCTGGCTTTTATATTATAATTGAAGATAATAAAAGTCAATGAACTATCCTAAATCAGATTTGATGATTAGTATTACTTTGCTTAAAGGTAACCTATCCACATATTTTAGTACCTTTTTCTCAATTGCAATAAAATGACGGAATTAGATTAATTCTTCTTCCACACATTATCTGTGTGTTGTTTTATTGATATATGAAACAAATTGAATGTATTAAAATTGAAATTTTTTACCTCATTTGTAAACAATAAAAACTGTTTGACAGGTGGATGAGAGTGTATTAGTATTAGTTTTAGTGTCTTCACCAGCAACAGAAATAGATGTGATGCAAATGTACGTCTGAGGCATGCTTTTCTTATAGAACGGCGAACACATTTCTCTTATGCAAATATTGGCTGAGAGGTCTGGAATTACCTTTATGTATTATAGTCACCAAGTGGAGCTGCATTGTTCAGGTTTCTTTACTGCTCTTCACATGCACATGTTCAAGTGCAACAGGCTACTTCCTGTACAGATGTACTTCTTTGTTTGGAGCTGGTAAACTCATTCTATTCAGCTGCACATGGACAGCTCGAGGCAACTAACTGGCACTGCCATCTGCCAGCCACCTCCCAGTGATTAGAGATGTGACACTAGTGACTGACATGAGTGGATTTGCGTGTAACAAAACAGTACATGGCTTTCAAAGCCTAAACCTAAAAGGACTATTCTTTTTTGTTTAAATCAGGTTTATGAATTACTAATAGATTTGTGTTCTGTTGAAAACTCAGCTGTCAATTTCTGAAATATTTTGTTAAATATTGGATTGGATATCTCAAATCTTGATCTTTTTATTGTACACACAAAGGTGATTTCACATATTTTTTATTTGAAAGGTACTGACTTTTCTAAGACCCAACAGAATGTTGTAATCTGCAGTGTTGTTTCAACTTGCATTTCCTGACTAAACAAATTTTTTTTCCCATTGTTTTGTCTTTTTTCTTGTAAGATGCTAAATAGAGATTTTAAATTATACTAAAAAAAGAATATGGAAACATTCTCCCATTTACACATAAATCCACAGTAGATTTATTTATTCTGTTTTAGAATCCATACAGATGCAGCCATTCAAAATGCGCGGTAAAAACCCGCGGTACAGTAACCTACCCACAAGCCACCGCGGGGCACCGGAGGGTACCGCAGGGCAAGTGATTGGCTGGCCAAAATGACCGACAGGGGCACTCGTGGTGCATTGGTTGGTAGTGCAAAGATTTAATCATTTAATGTCTTTACTGTGCACATTTTAATCCGCTTAGTTTTGAATATTTATATGGATTTTACCACTAAAGGGAAATTTTAGTAGCTGAGCATAAAAAGAAGAGGAGCATAACGCATCTGAAGGTCATAAACGATATTAATTTAGGAACATAAACATTACTGTATGTATGTAAACTGTACTGTGTATGGCTGGTCTTGGTAGTTTAAAGAAAAAATACACACCAGTCTTCCATTTCTCCCTAAACATTTTAAGCATGGAAGTTTTATGAAACGGTACCCAAATATGCGATTGCTGTATAGAATGAATTTTAATTTAAAAAAATTATTTAACACGAACATTAAGCTGTTTACATCTTCCGCCTGAGAACAGTCACCCGTTGCTACCCAACGCAGAATGGTGATTGGCTGACACCATCTGACACCCCTCTGATTGGAGAAAAAAGACGTGCTGGTTTGCTATACATACTGTACCAGGAAGAGGATTTCTTTCTATTCAAAACGTGTATTTTAAAAGTTTAAGAAGTAAAAACCTTACAGCGTACACAGATTTCTAAACTGATCAGGATCGTTATCTTTGTCTTATGCATAATAATGTTCACCGCTCTGTCCAGCAAATTAATAATAAACTTTATTTTATATAGCTTTTTAAACGAATAAGTAATTAGATTGCTCATAAACCTAATCACTTGCTTTTTCTTTTTATTTAGGCTCAGATTTCAACTATAGATCGTATTATTAATAACCATAATAACAACCAACCAACAAAACAACCATATAAACATAATACCAACCAAAAACATAGATAACAACCACAATACAAAATCAAATAATCAAACCATTTTACTCTCGCAAAGTCCTCCAATTATCATAATCCCGCCCCTTATGCAAAACCAAACCTTCCTCCCATCCCAGTTTATCCTGTTTATCATAAACAAAATCCACCTCAATTTTCAACATAAAGCATTACACAAAATCAATACCTCAACACTCCATACTCAACAACGATAATTCACAAACAGCCAGAACATGTAACTACACATTCCCAAACAGACCTAATTTCCATAGCCCCGCCCCCTATGCAAAACCAACATCCCTCCCCTGTTCTCTCTCTCCCCTGGCGGTTGTAATTGTTTTTATTTTCAAATAAATTTTAGCAAAGTCATGTATTTTAAAAATCTTAAGATTTTTATTTTTATGTCTTTATTTAGTGGTTTCATTAGTGACAAAGGCTAAACTTTCTTGGAAAAATGTCTTTTATGTAAACCATGTTTGCTATTAATTCATTCAGGGCTAAAATATGTTCATTGTCTTCTAATGAAAGAAGGGTTCCTTTCGCCGTAGTCGGGAGCCTAGCCTTTAACTAGTAAGTACTGTATTTACTGGGTTTTTGAGGGGGGGGGGGTGTCTTTCGCTGGAAATCTCGCCTCCTACTTTGAAAATACCCGTGAAACCGGTTCAATTCGTCACAGCCAGCACTCCTGCAGAGAGGGGGGTTGTACTTGCAGTGTATACAGTACACGCGTTATGCTCTTCGTTAATGTCTGTGAAGTTTTATTTAATCTCTGAGCCATACTGATTCTTCTGGAAGCCAGTTTCCGCCAGGGAGTAAAAAAAAAAACACACTATGGTATTCTCTTCAATGCAGTGCAGTTAAAAACATACCTCTGATGCTGCTCCTAAATGAATATCGTTTATGACCATCAGAAGCTTTATGCTCCTTTTCTTTTTTCCAGTGGATTGAACAGGCAGAGGCATTTCATGATGTACTTTTCACTGATGAAACAACAGTGGCTCTGGAACAGTTTTCAACCAAGTCGTTTTATAAAAAGGGGAGATATGTACACGTTACTGAAGCTAAAAGTTTAGCCTTTGTCACTAATGTAACCACTAAATAAAGACAGATAGAAATCCCTACGTTACAGACTGTATATGGCTGGTATTGGTAGTTTAAAGAAAAAATACACACCAGTATTCCACTTTCTCCCTAAACATTTTAAGCATCAGAGTCTTACATGTGGTTATTTCGAAAACGTTTGTACGTGCTCCTTCTTACCATGTTACTGTTTACTGTTACTGACCATATTAAGTTTAAGTGCCTGTGGGCACTTTTCCTGTCCGTGGGGGGTGGACCGTCTTTCATTAGAAGGTTAGTCTGTTCTACTCTGAGAATGTAGAGGGGGTGGAAAGTGCCCGCGGTCATTTAATTAGTATTAAAATCTTAGTTATCTTTCTAGTTCACAGGTTTGCATGCATAATTTAATTTTGAAAGCCACTGAGACATCAGGTACTACTGTTGTATTTATGAAAAAGAAACAAAACAAAAAACATACTAACAACTGTGCCATCCTACTCCTTAGTTAATACATTTTATTATTCATAAACAGTTAACATTGTTAGCAAAATATTTTGAATTATATTTAACCCTATTTTTTCTTTAGTTTTGTATTTAACTTATTATATGATAGTCAGACTTAATGTATATTAATGTATATTTGAACAATGAAAATATATTTTTACAAGATTTTACATTAAGCACTTAAAATTAATATGGTTAATAATAGTAAACTGTAACATGCTGTAACAAGATCGGTTAAACTGCGAAGAAAATCCTTTCAGAGAAAATGTTTCAGGTGTGAAGAACATAGATCTCCAATGCAATTTCAACCAAACCTGTTCCCACACACCCTGCCCCCACTACCATTAGAATATACACAAACATTTTAGCGTTTCATTCTGAGCAGAAGACCCTCACACCTGAAGAGTGCTGGCTGTGACGAATTAAACCGGTTTTACAGGTTTCAATCACAGACCATGTGACATGGGACTCAGTAAAGTAACACACAGCGCCACTGGATCTGATAATACCTAACCAAAATCCGCAATATGGAAACAGAACCTGTGTAATTGTTGATAGATGATGTACTCGTAACATTTTTTCAAGACGAACTACAACATTTAAAAAATGACTTGTATGTACTTGATATCTCTAATCAATCCACGGGTTCCAGCACAAAACGAAACTAAAACGCATACCGTTTCGCGCTTCTTATTAGTTGCTCAAAAGTAATTTGACCGTATGAAATGCATAATATAAACCTAGAAACATATACGTGAGCAGTACTTAAGCACTGTAGTATCGGTGTTAAGACATACCTCTCAAATACTGTAAATCAAGTTAAAAAGACCGATTCTGGTCGTAATTAAACCATGTTTCGTGTATGTTTTCTTTTTCATCTTGAAATAACTCATTTCTAAATACCTTTTTCACTGTTAACATCTTGTAGCAACTTTGCGACCAAATATACACTCTGACAGTTCATCCTGCTACCAACATTAAATAAAACAAATCTTAAGATTTCTATATTTATGTCTTTATTTAGTGGTTTCATTCGAAGCTTACAATGTTTAGGGAGAAATGGAATACTGGTGTGTATTTTTTTCTTTAAAGTACCGAGACCAGCCATATACTGTATGTTTATGTTAAGATTTCCCTTCAGTGGTAAAATTAGATATGAATATTCAATACTTAAACGGGCACAGTTAAGACATTAAATATACATATACATATTGTATACAGTACAGTTTGCATACGGTAATATGTTTATGTTACGCGATTAAAAAATAAATAAATAAAACTGAAAGGTCCAGCACCAGCTGGATTCAAACACGCAACCTGCCAGTTGGTAGTCACGCACCTAGACCAGTAGGCTACAAGACAGCTCGCATAAACAGGCAGGCGAAACAGCCCTACACAGCCCTGCCGCAGTACACGGATATAATCATACCGTTATTAAATTCTTGAGATACGCGATTCCATATTATATTCCCTTTTAATCAAATTCTAAAAGTATGCTTGTTGACTCCGTCATCACGTTAGTTAAAGACTTCGAAGCTTACAATGTTTAGGGAGAAATGGAATACTGGTGTGTATTTTTTTCTTTTCATGATAGGTGTCGCATTTTAAATCATTTTCGTAGTTAAAAATTATGAAACGCCCTGTTAAAAGCAAGGAAGTTTTTATGCCCGTTGAAGTAAAACAAAATGCCTGACAAAGTATGGCTTGGACAGATTCCAAGTGCTTGTACAAATGTGCTAAAGAAATTATACTTTGAGTATACAGCTTGTCCAAAGTCATCCATTATTAATACTATTAGTAATATCTTCAGTAAAGGCTTTGATGCATAAATATTTCTGATAAAGGTAGGTTGTGTACTTTTGTCCAACTGAGCAATCTTGCTTTCATAAAATATACCAACATTTTAATGACTGATGATTAACATGCTGTAATACACAGTTCAAAATTAAAGGCTCAAATGCTGTACATGAGAGGTTAAGCTCCCCCTGGCGGGTTTACAAGGCGACGCCGGATAGTTAGTCACGTGACACACGTGAACCGCGTGATACCCCGGTGGGCGTGTCGCGGTATGCCGCGAAATACCTCACCCATTTTGAATGGCTGCATCTGTATTTTACCTATTACTTCCATTTGCAGAATGTTAAGAATTTTCCTGACCCTAAAAACGATTTACTGTATATCTCATGTACGAAATAAATTATTTTCTTAATTAAGATAACAAGTACAAATTATATTTACCTATCCTCTCTTTGGCATTGTTTTAAGCCACAGACCTGATTCTATCAAGTTTTTCCATCACAAACTGTGTGCACACGCTTACCTCTTGTGAAAAAATCTAGTTTTTGAAAAGTAAAAACCCAAGCAATCAGATCTTGGGGACAAGGAAACATTTGTAATAATTTCAAAAAAGGTATTTGTAACAAAACACAGGCATATTAAATGACACTTCTTATCCTTAGTGTTAAAAAAAAAAAAAGTTAAAGTACAAGTCACCATCCCAAAAGGCAGAAGAAAAATATTTAAAAAGGGAAAAGGACACTAACCAAAAACAACAATTTATGCTAAAAATCTGGAATATCTATATCTGGAATCTTTGTATGTAATGTATCAGTTAGTATGTTTTTGATTTGAGAGTTTCTCAGACCATTATTTAAAAAAAAAATTAAACTGATAACAGAAGTACTGTATGTGGTATTGTATAGTATGAGGTAGCATGTTCCGTGGGAATATGGAATATGGAAAAACATAACAAATATTGTTAAACCAAATAACCTGGCTTCTTTTATGAAAAGGCTAGATGTGATTCTTGGATCAATTAGTGGCTGACAACTACATTGGCTAGACTGGCCTTTTTTCATTTGTTGCCTTTCTTTTATTCTTATGTAATGTTATGGATTCTTATGTCCATACTCTTTTGGATTTTCTGTTCCAGTGTAGATTGGAGATACATGCTTGATCAAATATTGCTTAAAAACAGGCAATAAAGAAAACAAAAGGAGTGATTCCACCTGCTCATAAGCTGTAGGAATTGAATATTCAAAATTAACTTCAAAATGTTGCACAGCAGCTTTAAATTCTAAATTTCTGAATATAATGTAATTCTCGAAGAATTTAGATTTTTGTGAATATATGAAAACTTGATAAAAAAAAATCTATCTGCAATTCTTATACTCATACACTTACATATTTAGTTAGTGAATTCCTGAACAACAGATACGCTCCACAGACTAGCAAATTTTTAGGTGAATATGATCTTAGGAAGTGACCACATTCTGTGCTATGTTTAGCCAGAAGATATCTGTCAGTTGCAATAGATAATTACACAGGTCCTATTGGCTTATGTAACTAATGTTTAGATCTTCACAGCTTCTACTAAGACAAAGATAAGTAGATGAAAAAGCATACAGATCACCTTAATAACAAGAATCTTCTTTCACGAGTATTGGCAGGTTTCTAGGCAAAATCACCATGCAATGGCCACTATCTTCAGTATATATTGTACTGTACAGAAGGTGTCTTTTAACTTATTCATTCCATCACAATGAGTTTTAAAAATTATATTCAGTCACAAAAGAATGAATGCCTTGTCAATGTGTTATGTAACATTTATTTTAAGTAGTTGTGAAAATGTGACCGTCCTAATAAAGTACACTGAAGCACAAGCTAGGTGATCTCTGAAATATAAAACATAGCACTATCAAGTTGTGAATTTATTCAGAATATTTGGCAAATGTAGTTCATGTAGGAAAATATAAAAATGTTTACAAAAATATTTTGAATAAAATTGGAATCATAGTGTTTTGTGTGTTATTGATCATTGTATTTATTTTTCTAGAAGTAAAGCTCTCAGCATGACCAAAATTATATTTACAAGACTGATAAAGGAAGAGAATGAAATGTGAGATAAAACATTCTCCACATACACCGGGCAGTATTGGTTTTCCGCCTATTTTCGTAAACGTGTATTGGAATATGATTGTTTGGAAATTGCTTTGAGCAATAATGGCAAGCAATTAAGATAACTGCTGCAGTTCAAAGTGATAGACAGTCTGGTGTGATTTACAAGATTAAAAACAAAACAAAGCTCATGAGCAAAATAATACAAATAATATAATAAAATAAAAGCATATTTACAAAAAGTTTTTATGTTAGATTTATAAGCACTGATAGTTTCAGTAGTTTTCATGTTAAGTGTAAGGGATCTCCATAGCCAATAAGCACAGCAACTAAAGACTACAACTGTAAAGTTGATGCCTTAGATTAACAAACAAAACTGTAACCTGTGAAAGAGGTAACCAATGGAGATAATATGTAAGATGCCAGCTCATAAAGTACATTATAAGTTATTGTAAATGTTTAAGAATCATTTTAAAAATAAAATGAGCACCATGTACTATAAAGTTGAGAAGTAAAATATCATTTTGTAGATGTTAGAGCTAAGAATGGTTTATAATCAAGTACCTCCCAGTTTGCTCTGAGTAACAATGAATATTGGTGAGACGTCAACATTTCTGCATCCTACCTATCATTGAAAGGTCCAAGATTAAGAATACATCTCGGAAAATACTGTAAAACACCAGACAAATTAATTCATCCATTCAAAGAAGAAAACACAGTTTAGAATGAAGATTATTAAAGTTTATATTAAACATTTCCCTGAAAGCTCTGGATTTGAAGGATCTCTTTTCAAAGGCAATTAGTAAAACTTAACCTGACTCAGTGCATCGTTGCACAGTTGATGACTATTTGTGGCTGGTTTTCAGTTTAAACATTATATATTAAGAGGTAATACTAAAATTGTACTACATGTATCTGTGCATCATCAGTACAAAGTGAACAGAGAATTATTTATGATGATAAAGGAACTCAAAACTGTCAATGGGTCCTACAGTAAGTATAGTGCTTGCATAGGTTTACCTATCATAGTAAAGAAACCTGTGTAATGTAATGGACAAAGAAACCATTTCATAGGGAAGAGCTTGACCCAGCTGTTTGTTCAGATATTGACCATGACAACCACAAAACCCCTTAGCTGTGGATAGTTTCAGACTCTAATCCCTGTCTTATGGTGAGGTGATAATAAGAAGGACAGATAACCTACCACACACGTAGCATGGCAAAAGAAGACAAACAAGAGATATAAAATCTGATAAGGTTAAAGAAATCAATACTGGTAAATTGTGGCTGGAATGTTAATAACCACAGACCTAACTACTCTCTTACTGACTATACTTTAAAGAAAATACTTGTAAACTTTCCATTGACTTGGAATCTATGTATATATAATGCGTTGAATGACAGCTATAAATCCAGAGAAGTTGTTATACTCCAAAACAGTGCAAGATAATATGGAAGAAGATGTTTTACTTCTGTTCTAGAGTGGCAACACCACCTAAAAAAAGCTCATTGGTTTTGACATGGTTGAGTGCTTCTCTGACATATTGTCCAAATGTATTGGCCTCCAGAGTTTGATCAGGATTGGCAAAGTGTACAGAAGACAGCTGTTGCTAAAGGGCACTGTGTGATAGCCAGACCACTGGTGATAGCCAGAGGGAGAAAACTTTTTGATAGACTTCACAATGTTAACAGATGTCTGAAAGTAGAAGACTGTTCATCTTTATTTTATCCTTATAAGCAGAAAACTTAGAAAGTCATTGGGTCATTGTGGTCATAAACCCTTCATCTAGGATTAATGTGCAGGGCATTTCACATTTATTTGTGATGGGGTGTCTACTCTTCATTATGGCTGCATTACTATCGTGCACAGAATTCACAAATTGATTCTTAACTAAAGCAAACGTGTGAGGTTAGGAAGTACTAAACAGTACATTCAGTATATAACAGTAATGGATATTTCATTGATTGCATCTGTTTTTGTGGTATCTTTTATTACTTGTTTAATACTTTTATTACTTAGATAATAATTTACTGTACATATAACTTTAATAATAAACAATATAGCAAGAGGAATTAGAGGCAATCAATTTTTTTTTTTTAACTGAGACCAGTAGAAGTTTCCTTCTCATACAATTTCACATGATTTTAAAATAGCAAACAGTACATGAAAACAACTTTAAAAGTATGAATATATACACTATCCGGTATATATATATACTTACTATTAGGAAAAAAAACACTGCAGGAAAGCAAGCATTATTAAGCTTAGGATTTACTAGTGGTTTAACATCAAAGTGTTTTAAGAAATAAAAATGGATTATATTTTATGGCATTATAATGATAACAACTGCACAAATAGAATAGTTCTATATGAAATCTAATGTAATAGATTCAGGTAGTTATTCAGACATTTTATTCAGACAACTATATATAATTCCGTCAAATGCAGTCAGCAGTCAGCAGGACTGAGGAGGATTCCCTATATTTCTTTTTTGTTTAGTTTATCGGATAAATGGATATTCTGTAATGTTTTCTAAAATATATTTTTCCTTTTGTGTTGTATTTCAGTCAAAAGGTGAAGGCGGTTTCCACAGAAATACTGTAATATATAATCAGTAGTGTCTGCATCATACAAAACGTTTCATTGGATAGCACTGATGAAATATTTTATTTCTGAAACAACCGATTTGAAATTTGCAGCTGGGTCCACATATGAATAACTATATTCTTTGAAATATAAATATTTTTTCTTAAAATATACTAGAAACTGCCTCATGAGAAATCATTCACTTGAACAAGAGTTCAAAGGACACACAGTTTTAACATACTGACAGCCAAAAGGATTGTAGAAATACCTTGTCAAGCAGCATTGTTGTGCTGTCTAGCTTTTTAATCACAGGATAATGTTAAAGCTATTAGCATTTCTGTGAAGAAGCAACAAGGTCAAGGATGCTGAGGCTGTAAAGAAAAGAGAATTAAAAAAAACGAAAGATTAAGCATGCTAATTACATTTTTTACAGTTTAGCATGGTGGCATGACTAGTGCTGGTGAGAGACCCCAGCACACTTGTCTATGGTCTTACAAAGCTGTGTGAAAACAATTCAGAAAACGTTAGCTAGTGTCACTCATGTGATGTGAAAGCTGCTTCAGGGATAAAGATAAGGCATCTTTTGAATGCCAGATACAGTAAGCTTAATGTATTTATGAGCCAAGAAAATACTCCAGAGCTTCTGTCAATGTCGTCAAATACACCAATTTCTGTGGTGTTTATTTTGGAATGGGCAAATTTAAGATTTTAATTGACTTTTCAATTTCAGTCTGTGGTTGTGCGTCTAAATAGATCCTACCTCCAGAAGTTATATAATCTTGAAAGTTAAGGCATTATGTTTACTTAAAAACTCTAATAACCCTGTTTTTAAATTGCCATAAACGGGTAAATTAAAATTGTGTTTTTGAAAACAAACAAGGAAATAATGGGCTAAGAGCAAACATTTTATTATGTAGTATTGTATATGCAATAATAAATAAATAATAAGTGTACATAAATTAATTATTTAATTTGAAGGATCTGACTGTCACTAACTTTCCACTATAGTTCACAGTTTACACATTTTAAAATATATGTTAGCATTCCAATGATGGTACTGTTAAATATTTTTATTGTAGGTTAAGACTAAGAGCAGTTTTTTAAAAAAATAAATAGAATTTAGGAGCAAAGATTTAATTTGGTGCCATGTACTGTACAACAAATGTCTTGAAAATTACTTTTGTCTCCTGATAATCAGTCTTATCTTCATAAGTTACTATGGACCAAGGAAATAATTTATTTTGGTGGTCAGCCCAGTCAAATTCTACCACATAATAACAGAATATTTAAAAACAGTAAACGCTGAGAAAGTACTACTCTTTGTTGAAATAGCTAGTTTCTAGTGCATCTATTCACTAAGTTATCCTAAAAAGCATTAAATGATGGCAGGACATGCTGTATTGCCCTACATATACTGTACTGTACATCCACACTCCATTTGTGACTTAACAAATACTCTCATGTGCTGCTCTGTGCACAAAGTAGAATATGCTACTGACTTGCTGAACTTACATTCCTGTAACCAACTCCACCTAAATTTCCAAAGCTCAGAAAGCAACTACATCATGGCATTTCACTTATCTGTGGCATTTAAATTTCATTACAATAAATTAAACTGAAATGTTGAAAGATGTACAGAAAATGTCAGTCATTTTATTAGCATAAGAAATACAGGACTTTTGAGTATAGTGAAGGGGTATTTTTTAATAGCAACTAGCAATTAGTATTTCCATAACATGATGTGACCCATTTTTCTCTGTGCCGCAATAATCCCCATCAAAGACATCTTTGTTTAGTGAATCATGGCGTACGATATGTTTTGTTTTGGCTACTTTGAAATAAACTCTTCTTTTATGCTATTTTCAATAAGCTATCAGATCACTATAATTTTCTCTTGGTGGAAGCTAAACATATCTTCTATCCAAAAAGTCATAACAAAAAAATAATTCTCTTACATGGCAATATTTACTGTTCATAAATATGTGTTAATATAGTAGTTATTGCCAAACTACAAAAAAGAAAATTGCTAATAATGATTGGTTTCAGCAAATGCGATGCTTTTATGTAAATGTCTGAACCCAGAATATGACCTGGAAACAAAAGACTGCTTAACAGTAACTATTAAGCAATGCATTAGCAGATCAATTAAACAGAATTCCTCTTTAATAAACAGGCTGTTCTGAAGTTGTCATAGCAACTGGTCTTGGAAAGCACAGAAAGTAAATGATAAAAGACACACATAGCAAAATATTTATGAACATGCATTTGCATAGCTAATTCATCAGTAAAAGACTGCCAGAAAGAGTTTTTGTTATGTTTTAATGCAGAGATGCAACCTAGTTTTGTAAATAGCCAGCTGCTCTTTTTAAAAAAAAATAGAATTACAAAATCCATGCAACTTCTGATAGCTCACAGTTTTGACTGCACTTAATTAACAAATTTAACTATTTTTAATGGGTATTCATTATCTGAGAATACAGGCATCGTTATCTTGAGTGTGTCTTTTAAGCTTACAAAATTAAACTAAAGTAGTACCAAATGTGGTAAACTTTTTACCTCTGTTTTAAAAACAATCAGACATTTGTTAACGTTTGTGTATAACTGTAAATAAGCTCTCATAAGAATATACAATTAAATTTACAGAAACTTGATAAAAACTGTTGTGTAATAAAATGAGTTTTAAGAAGCATAAAAATAAGAGGAAACAAAATATTATTTTTTTTCCGTCACACTTTCAGATTTTATTGTATTTAAAATACAGTATTGTCTGCCCATTTATCATATTGATAAACCAAAAGAAATATATTTTACAGAATAAATGACAATATATCATGCATTCAGTACATTATTAGCAGAATGGGATAATATGTATTATTGTACTTTTAATTTCTGCTTATTGACACTATCATGCAATTACATTTTTCAATGGGTGTACTTGTACAACAAGAAAAATGTTACATAGATATTTTATGGAGAGTCATGATTAATCTGTGCAGTTCTTCAAAAGATGAGAATATGATTTGAAGTGTTTTATTTTAAATATATTTCATATCAAAAGAATGTGAAATATCTTCCAAAAATGCTGAAGAAAACCAAGCTGTACTAGTTGAAGGTCGAACTGACATAGGCAGCACCTCAGATTTATTTTTTATCTAATGTCTTTCGTATAGGAAAACAAGTATAAAAAGGTGGAGGAAATTTGTGAGTATGTCCATACAACTTCCACATGCTGTTATAAGGCAATATTTCACCATCTGCAATCTGCAATGTCTGACTGTTGGTTCTGCATATGAGTGATCGACTATTGTTAATCACAAGACTCCTAGCTCAAACCAATGATAGTCTCTTCTCTTTAAGAATGATTCCCTTGTTTTAAGACATTTTTTAAAATATTTGCAGCCCCATTTATTCTCATTCTTTTTGCAGGATTACTTTTAGGTGATGAGGGCCCTGGTGTGTAAGATTGAAATGCATATTCCACAGCTTCCAACAGCTCTGGATTGAGATCCTAGGGAAAGATCTTGGCAGAAAAGGTGATGGAAGACTGTCTCATGCACCTCACACCACAAAAGAGTACCACCAAAAGAGTCTATTCCATGTGATTTTAATTGATTTGCATTGGCTTACATCAGTGGTTCTCAAACTGTTTGGACCAAGTAACACCCCTGATCAAACCTAAGCATCCAAGTCCCACCTACAAGTCATTTTCTCATAGGAACCACAGAAAATCTCAATGACCAACATGAGCGTGTTTGCACACACACACTCACTCACACATATAATAAATATTATAATAATAAACTTTATTTGATATAGCGCTTTTAAAGGTGGCTTCTCAAAGCACTTTACAGAATGACAACAGGAACAACAAAAAGTAAAAATAAACAATAAAAAGTACTTACCATTTCAGTGAGAGGGGTGAGCCTGTTTAGTCGAGCAAAGCAGATGTGAATTCATTGATCGAGCCTTGATACAATTCACAACTTTGACAGCAGAGTCTAACAGACTTTAAGTCCTCAGGCATTTTCTTGGCTGCCAAGGCCTCGCGGTGGATGCTGCAGTGCGTCCACTTCATATCTGGAGCAAACTCTCTAATTCGTGCAACTACACCGCTATGTCTGCCTGTCATCGCTCTAGCACTGACTGTACAAACTCCGATGCATTTTTTCCAGGCAATGCTCTTTTGCCAACGGTAAACAAAGTCCTTCACAAATAGTGTGGGGCTTACCTGCTTTAGCAATCCGCAAGCTTGCATTTTTCCCTGTTTCCATTTCGGGAGTCTGTCTCAGAAGCTAAAGGAAGTTTTTATTTCATGCACTTGGGTGCGAAACACAGAGACACATTTTTTACCTATCACGCTTTCCAGTGATACAACAAGATCACCAGTGTTCCAAAACCATGCACATTCTCCTATCTCCCTATTTGCTGAAGATAACTTTTTTTAAATACAATTGGTCGCTTACATTACATAGTAGCTCTTGTGTCCATTCAAGTATTAGCGCGTATCGTAATACATAGGCCACATACTTGACACAAACTAATTTTATTAAAATAGAAAATATGAAAACCCGTCCCAAATTTTCAGTGCACAAAACAAATTTCCAGGGTCATCTAGCGTACCACCTGGGGGCGCTCCGCGTATCGCAAGTGGTATGCGTACCACAGTTTGAGAACCACAGGCTTACATGAAACTTACTTTGTGCTTTGCACTGTGGATTGTTGAGTATTTTTTCTTTCATAACAATTGTTATTGCAGGAAAATTGTCTTTTTCGTGTAACGTACAGGTAAGTTAAACGGCCATCTAACTATTGTATTTTTATATTTCTTTATTACTTTTTCCTGACAGTACTTTGAGAAAATAAGCAATGTCATGTTTATGTTCTGTTGTTATGTCTTATACAAGACTAATTCCTTGAATTATGGCAAAGTTTGTACCAGGTTTTGGCATTTGTTGCGTTTCATCATGGATATACAGTATACATGCATTATCTACTGTATGTAGCAACATTATATTCTGGACGTAGCTCTCAGCCTGTAAAAATAAAAATGCAGAACAGATTTAAAGGAAAAAAAAGGTCACCTTGGGAACAGCACTGAATAATCTCCTGCTGATGGGAACATACATCTGTATCATTACATTGACAGCTCATTATCAAAATTGTCACCAATGAACAGTCTTTTTTATCTGAACAACTGTATTGACATCATCTAAACTCTGGCAAGAATACTCCAATACACAGACTAATGTGCACTGAGAACATTCATCTGGGTATTGTTTTTTTGAGTAGCTCCTTTATATACAGAAGTTCTAAGATTGTTGGTGCCAGCTTTATACACACTGAACACAGGAGCTGTAAGAAAACATATGGTTTTACTTGTGAAGGAACTTGTAAAGGTTTATTCCATGCTGAAAAGAGAAGAAAAAGAATACAACATTTCAGCTGTGGAGCCTTCTTCGGGTGGTTTTACTTGTGTACTATTTTAACAACCCTGTACAATAGATACTGACAGAAAATATCTGAAACAATATGTCTTAATTTAACTATACCATTTTATCTAAAACTTTAAATTCTTACACAATAACAGTGGTAATGTTTCCAAACACATGGTAGAATTGTGCATTCTAAAATCACCAAAAACGTGTAGGTAATTATTTTAATTAATATTAGAATTAGTAGGAGCAACACATAAATATACTATTGGGAATTGCTTATTTGAAACACTTATTTTTACATATACCGCAAGGCTATACAAATGCTATATGTTATTATTTTTTCTGTATTGGATCCACTGCATTGAATTATATACTGTATACGTTATATTCTCAGACAGTGACTTTTCCAATAATAAAGCTTTTTCTCTCACATCACAAATGTGAGTAAATAAAGAGTCTGTATAAAACACTTTTAGATCTTGACTGTTTTCTGTGTCTTAACTAAACCATATTTTATTGGTTTAATGTATAACAAATTACAAAATACATTAATTCCCTTATTTAACTGTATCATCTTTATGTAGCCATACAAAACACATTATAAAACCAACAAAAATAATAATTTGAATTGCTCTCATATATTTTGACGACTTATATATATACACTGTATATATCTCATATACAGTTGTAAAATAGTTATATAAAATCCACATAATATTATATCTAAAACATTCCAAGCAATGAAATCATGTTATAATATAATGACAGAGGCAAGGGCCCTCTAAATACAGCCATTCATGGAAAAAGACATCTACAGTATATTTTTTATACACACAGATGTCGCATTGTAGTGTAGCAAATAGAATTCTGCAACTTCATAATCTTTATACCTTCCACCAACCTTACATCAACATAGGGTCTGATAAGAAATTACAATGGAATATCTTTAAAAATAATTTCTTTTAAATTCCATTTTCATTTAATGTAGAATATATTTTTAGTTTGCTTACAATATATGAAGGGATTATCTCAAATGCCTGTGAAGGTAAGGTTCATATAAGTACATGTATGTTTTTTATATTTATATATTCTCACAACAATAGAAAAATCATCCAGGTGGATGCTGCACATTGGTGGTGGTGGAGGGGAGTCCCCATTACCTGTAAAGCGCTTTGAGTGGAGTGTCCAGAAAAGCGCTATATAAGTGTAAATAATAATAATAATAATAATAATAATAATAATTATTATTATTATTATTATTATTATTATTATTATTATTAAAAATGCTGTTTTGACTTTTGATTTTCTCATTAATTTTGTGATCCATATTTTATTTTATAAATAAATTGTTGACATCTGTCAATAATGTCAATAAGAACAATTCTAAAGTATTCTGGGAATATAATGATTCTGAAAAAGGAGAGCTTGAAGGACGCAGAGAAGCAAAGAAGAGAATCAAATTATGTGTCAAGTCGTGATACTGTAGGTAGACCGCAGTAACTTTTTATAATTTCCTATCATTCAGTTAGGAGACATTATCATAAAGAAAAGATGTTTTGCAGTTGCAGTTAACTGATATTGTTACTGATAATATGAGCACAAATCTATTCAGGGGAAAAAACAAACAAACAATATTTATTACTATATTTATTACTTCAATGAAAGGGAGATGGAACAAAACAAAAAAGACAATAAAAATACTACTATTGATACTTGTCAAAAAAGTAAGTGGCCAAGTCTGTATAATTTTTTATCTCCTGGCATGGTGTGTCAGTTCTGCAACATATGAACAAGTAAAGAGTTAATATTTTTTTGTCCAGACAGAGTATTGGGTGTAGGATTCTTTTAAAAAAAAAACCAAGATCACGCTTTTCTTTTTCTATGCACCTGCATGACCTTTAACAGGCCATCATTTGCTGGTGGCCTGGGGTGATGTGAGGCTGTGATACAAAAGGAAAAGTAATTTACAAAACATAAATGCACAGGAAGCCAGTTGTGTTCAGTATACACTGCTAAGAAGAGACTGAAAATGATTACCAAGAGTATTAAAAGATGTGTGTAACATACTTGTATATACAGGAGCTTTATCATTTTCTCCCTCTCTCATGTTTTAATGATCCACTAAGAAACTTCAAATACAAGAAATAATTTTATAGCTATAGGGAGAAAAAATATTTTATTGCAGAAATAATCATTAAGATATTCACATTTAACAGTATAATATGCACTGTTATTGTGGTCAAGACTTTCAAAGGCCTTATTTGATATTGATAATCAATGTAAAACCTAGAACTGTATAACTGTACAATCTACTGCTGTGCCTCTGTGCTACAATTCAAGTCCAAAATCTTTAGGTAAGACTGCCTAATATTATGTTATTGGTCTGTAGACAGTTATGGTCACTTATTTTTATAATAAAATGCATATACTAACTTAATGACAGTGAAGGTGTGGATATTGTTTCCTCAGTGCTGACCATGATACATAACTTAAAACAGAAGCATATTTTTAGTGAAATATGACTTGGTACACAGTATGTCATTTATATTGTTGTTTTTCAGATTAAATATAAGGAAATAGAAAATGGTATATAATTCAAGATTTGCCTCATCAATTCCTTGACCCAAAGGATTTGTGCAATGTTAATAGTTCTATCCACAATACACAAGTATAAATGTGGGTATTTGAATGCTGAAAGTCATCTACTAGAAAAGTATTGAATTTCCTTAAACTTTATGCAATTAGGGAAAAGGTCATTGGCATGTAATCTAGGGATGAACGTGACTCATTTACATTTGTAACTAAGAAGTGTACTTTCCATCAGATTTAAACACCAACAGATAAATTGTGATAAATCTTAACTGCATAATGGTATGTGTAGTGCTTTAAATCTAGGAAACAAATCCCAAGATGAAGATATTAAATAAAAAAATTTACCGCAGCAAAGAAAAAAATCAATGCATCCATCCATTTTCTAGCTGCTTTGTCCAATATAGGGTTGCAAGGGAGCCTAGGCTTATCCTTGGCAAGCAATGGGCGCAAGGCAGGAATCACTGTGGATGGGACATTAATCCATTGCATGACACACACAGATACAAACATGCATACACTCACACCAGGGCCAATTCTTCAGAAGCCAATTAATTTACCTGCTGTAGGTAGTATGTCTTTGAATTGTGGGAGGAAACTGGAGCACCCAGAAAACCCACCCAGAATTTAAACAATAGGAATTGTAAAAAATAACAAATCCCATAAAGGGTTGGCATAACCTTGTGGATTACTTGAAGAACTACATCCTAAGACCTTCTTCCGGCTCAGGGAGGCCCAAAATATTATTAAAATGGGAATCCTAATATTTTTGCCATTAAACGTATACCTTACTTAAACCCTGCATGCAAACACTAAAACATTTATTTTAGTGCTCAGAAAATCTAGTTATTTGTCTTTTGATGCTGGGATTCCTTATACCGAATGTGAATATTACAAAGGAAAAGATACTTAATTGCATTACAAGCAGGTATATTTCATGCATCTTTCAAGACTATTATAGAATTCTTTTCTTTCTTTTTTAAACAAATATTTTTTTTTGCTGATCGTATATAAAGGAGACAGATAAAACTGAGTACATGTTGTTGAGAACCTAATTGAGCATTACAGTGCCATGTTGCAGCATAAATTGTAAAAATACACCACGCATTTTATGCATGTATCATTTTTAATGAAAAATTGAGTTGTTAAACTGAATTTTGGGGGGAAGTCAAATTGTAATCTTGCCCTTCCACTGGATGAATTAAAAAAATTCAATAAAATTCCAGCTGCTGAGTACCTTTTTTTTTTGCATTCAGTGTTTTGTGAGGGACAGATTCTTATCTTTGACACTCCTAAGCTTCCTCACACTCCTTGCCCTTCTCCTACCTCATCATCTCCTTTCATGCACAGCTGATTATCAATGATTCCACCCCACCATTGTTCTCCTCCTCCATGTCAGGACAGGGGTCACTTTCTTTCCCCATCTGTACAAGCAGCTATCTTACTGTCACTTCTCTTACTCCCCTTCTGTCTTTGTCACAGTTCTTGTTGTTCTGCTGTCTCCAACTTGTTCTTTCTCTTCATTATGGGTCAACTCAAGCAAACAGTGCTCACTCACCTATACCTCCAAAATGAAGAATTCTGCATCTGTGGTTTGGGGCTCCTTTTGGATGTTTTCAATAAGTGTATATTGCATGCTATCTGGTTATCCACATTCAATATTTTTTTACCAGGAAAGATATTACAATCAAACATAGTGTCAATGACAGGCCACAACCTGGATGACCACATATTATGATGCCTTGTCATGATCTAACACACAATCATGCTCCGTCTTCGTGATCATTTTCACATTACTGGGTCTACTGAATAAGAACTGCTAGGTTGGTAAACTAACCACATGTTGCTAGATTGTTAAAGCTATGTCATACTGTACATGCCAAAATTTTCACCTTAATTTAGTCTTATTTAAAATGTGTGGAATGATCAGGGAGAATGTGTACTCTCTAAGACTCTCTGAAGAGCAAAACTTCAAAGAAGAGTAGTAATTCAAGCCAAGCTTGAATTGTGAGGTCTTTTTGTACTCCCACAGAATATCATGAATAACAACAAATGTAAATTAAAAATGTCTATTTTCCCTCTGGATTTGAATTCCTGTAATGTATCCAAATATTTATTTTTGGTTGTTTTGTTGGCACATTTGTTTGATTGTTTCTATGCAAAAAATGTTTGTTAAAAAATACAGGATAAAAATGATTGAGTATACTGTATGAGAAATCTAAATACTATCCTTTTTCTTTATTATACTCACATGAAATATTAGAGCAAAACAAGGATAAACAATAAAATAGAACAAATTACTTCTTATTCAAAGATTCATAATTACAATCTTAAACAAACCTGTGTCCCTTTAAATCAGAGTTTTAATGAAAGATGTGATGCTCTCCCTTACAGTACAACTCCTTCCCTGCTGGTCTCAATCACATGCTCTCAGACCTGTGCATCATTGCAATACTGCAGCATGTGATTCGCAATATTAGCTCTATTGAATGGCTCCATTCTATTTAAACTTACTACTGAGCTAGAAACTCAATGGCAAAAGCTCAAAAACTGAACATGCAACTGAACTAAATTCCCACCCAATCAAATATACTAAGAACTGAACGATCCTCTTTGTATGTAGTCTCAATCCTATCTGCTGGGGAATTTCCGATTGATTGATTGATTCACAGGTGCCCTCTATTACCTGATGATTATATTAAATGTGAAAATATTTATCACATACAATTTTGGAAAAAATACATTTAATCAAACTCACTACATCAAAACCATAGAAAGCTCAAACATTAAATTATGTAAAATAGTTAATAGAAACAAAGGGCCATATTTCAGGAATTTGTAATACAGTTTAATTCATAAAACTTACATTTACATTAAATAACATTAATAAATAACACACTGTTAATTCTGAAGTACGTTTAGACTTTTCTAGACCATTGAGGATTCTGAATGTTTGAATCAGGCCTGCTTGTATTCTCTTGTAGTTACATTATTAAGAAGTCCTGTCACTGACTTGCAGGGAAAACAAGTCACTTTCCCAGCCCAAGTTAATAAAGTGAAATATACTTTAAAATAGTTTATATTCTATACACTATAACAGACGTCTATGAAATGACATATAACTATGACGTCACACAGAGAAATGCGGGTTTTCCAAAGGAGCAAGTATGAGAAATTGAGTCCTTTAATCCATAAGTCCATGAATTGAGATAAATCATTTTAATCTGTTTTTAATAATATATTTTTAATCAAAGATAGAGTAATAAGAAAGTTAAACATTCTTCTCCCTGACATGGCAAAGTATAGTAAAAAATTTAACATTTATCATTAATATACTTTATATAGTGTATTTACTGTTGAATATGAGAGTTGTTAATTCTTATCCTAAGTCCAACTTCGTAAAAGTGATAAAGAATGAATGTTCAATTAAATTTGACTGTCACATCTTTCCCATGCATTATTTCAAACCATAATACGTTCATAGTTATCAGATCTAAAATATCAATGTTTGGACATGGACTTGATCTCTTATTGCTTGAATTCCAGAAGGAAAATTAAAATGGAAAATGTTATTTTCTAGACATTCAGTTGTTTTCTTGTTCCTTTACTTTAGCAGCGAAATCAGTTGAGAACAAATGATGATTTACAATGATGAAACGGGGAGTACTTATTTACAGTACATAGTAGGGCAGTTTAGAACAATCTGAATAAAATGCTTTGCTCAAGTCTATAACAGCAGCCTTGCACATGACACACCTTCCAGTGTGATGTCCAGAGCCCTATCCTGTATTCCATGGATGTTCATTGGGACTAGCTATTACCCATGCTACCTGATTCTTCAATATTTTGTAACATATCTATTGTAGAGGAAGTACTAGTAGGTGTATTTGGAACTCAAAACAGTAAAGTATTTTACTTTGGGCTTGTGGTTGGGTCATGTTGTTAACCAACTGTGACAGAGATACTGTCTATGTGGTACAGCAACACACAACAGGAAAAGCATTTCCAGTATACTTTTTAACAGGATGAATTTAGCATTAAATCAATTAACAATTCTAAAATGGGAGGGAATATCACAAATAAATAAAAATGAAAAATCTGGAATCTGGGACCAGCCACATACAGTATGTACAGGGATCACATGCAAGACATTCATGCATTCCCTATTGCCATGTTTGCATTTTAATAATCATCAAGACATTTAAAGGTGTGAGAAAATGAAGGATGAATCTCAATAAATGAGTTCACCTACAGTACAGTATATGGTGTTAATGCATTTTGAGTTGAGAAAACAATGACATTTGAATTTAGAGTCACTCAATGCAATCTCTACGGAATATAAAACATTATTAACCCATATCCAAAATCTGATGTATATGACATTGTGATTTATAAACTTGTCACAATATTAACTACAATACAATAGCTAAAACTCATTCAGCAGAGTAAAAGCAATATTGCCTTTTACATTCATTCTTTTGTCAAACTGAAGACTGTTAGTGTCCTTTTGCATTGTAATGAGGTCAAAAACCAAATATAGTTATTAAATAATTGTTTCTCTTTTAATGTTGCTTATGGATATTGCATGAAAGGACAAATGTTTCTTCCCTCGCCTAAGTGACTTCTATTTCAGGCCACATTAAATCTCAACCAAATGAAATAGGAATACTACTCACATATTGATCTGAACATTAAAGGATCATTATGTCTTCCAATATATAATGTCCTAGTGATTAGCTGACATATAAGAGGGTCATGCTTTTCAAAGTGAAAAAGTCAAAGACAGAAGAAAAAAGTCCCAAGTGATTTTCTTGTGTTACAGTTCAATGGAAAACACCTTGACTGTGTCTAGGATCATGAAAAAGAGCTGAGCTACTGTACAGTAGCTACAGTAATTTATATGTATATATTTAATACAGCCATGTGTGAGTGACTTCAGGGTTTTTTTTTAATTCTTCTGCTGGTTAAGCTATGATGTAATACATTCGGACTTTGGTAATACACCAGGTTGAATGAAGGGTCATATGCCTTTTTACTGTAGTTTTTTTCCCCAAAACAGATATACTGCAGAAAAGTGATCTGTATTTAGAATAAACTATAAATATTGTTCTACTGAAATACCATTTATTGTTCTTAGGATTTATGTCATCTATGTTTCTTATCACATACAGCTCTCAAGGAGGCAGTCACTCAGTACCTGGTGTCTTGACAACATGATTACCTGCTGTGGACTATTTTAAGTCAGAAAAAAAGATAAAACAATGAATTTCACTGCTTCTGGCTAGGACCAACATGTATCTATAGTTTTAGATACAGATTTATTTACAAAAGAACTAGCCTTTCAAAGATGAAACTGATAAAGGAATAAAGGACAAAACTGTTTGAGGACAAAGTGTGTTGATTTATCTTCAGTATCTACTGTATCTTGTTATTCCAACACCAAAAAGTGTTGCAATAAATAAAATACATTAAATTATACTGCAATTTGAAAAAACAAAATATGAGCAATCTTATACTATTTCTGTGAAAATATGGTGCACTACTTTCAAATTTAGTGAAATACGTGCTTGAATTATTGCATTTTTAGAGAGGAAGTTTACATAATATGTTTTTTTGTGAAGTTTGCTACTGTACGTATACATGGTTAATATTTTAGCATTATATAGAATCAAATAATATTCACATTAGGTTTTCCTAAATTACGCACCTGATTATTATATTTAAATAATGTCTACTGGACAGAACATCAGTGTTTACTCCTAACCCAAATCAAATATGTTAACTGTATGGCTTTAAGAATTTAGGAGGATTTGACCATCAAAGTATTTGTTTGTTGTCTTCTGGAAAAAATACAACAAAGGATGAAGTTGGAGTAAAATACAAATTGAGTTTTGTCTTTGAATAAAATAAATTTTGGTTTATTGGGTAGTTCAATTTATATACTGGGAAAATCAGACCATCATAGGATTTTAAATCAATTCTTTAACACATTTAAGTCTTCATCCCAAAGCAAAACCTATTATTGGGTATAGTTCATCACTTCTTTGATCGGGCAGGTATTTCTGAAGAACATAAATTACTACATAGCATAAAGGTAATGATACAATATTTAAGAATAGGCTACAAGAATCAAAAGAGAAAAATAATTTTCATGCCCTTTCAGAAATATTAATTAGCATAATAATACTCCACAGCTCAATGAACTGTCATGGGCAGGTAGGTTGCAAAAAATGAGGGTTACTTCCATATAATAATCTTGGAACTGCCCATGTTCTCAAGGTTGTATTCTTTGCAATCACTAGAAGCACTCTCCGATGAAAATTATTGAGATGGCTAGGACAAAAGTACTATAGATTCATGCCAGATTTTTACAAGGTAAGATTTACTGCACTTTCAACAGAGGGAGGAAAAAAAAGCTCAGGTAGTAGCCCAAATGGATTTTCAACTAGGCCTAAACCTTTTAAACCGCACTGATGTTGAATAGCCCTTTAGTGGTTGCCATGCCAACCACTGCCAGAGGAACATTCAGCTGTATGTTCATCCCTGAGAAAGCCTCACCAGATGTCTTCAACAATTTGCTATGAAAAGATTTCAGTCTGTCATGCTTGTTAGGAGATAACAATCAGAAAGCAGGAGATATGTGCCTTCCTTTCCATCAGATAAAACTGGGCCCATAAAATATAGCCCTGCAGACCTGCAGCACACTTACTGTGCCAATCCAATTCTGTGTTATTTGCCATTGCAGGATTTTTAAAATATTTATGTCTTATTTCTACATGTTGAACAGAGCCATTATACTTTGCAGCTGACATCCCCTGGCAGTGCAAAGCAAGAAGCATCTGGCTGGCAGAAAACTGAAGGAGCAAGTTTATAAATTATTGATTATATAAATCAACACCCACATTAGACTGACAATTTAAAGAGGTAGAAATAGGGTTTCTGTATTGTTGCACTACATGTTATGTTGGGATTCTAAATCCTGATTGAAAACTAATAGTAACCTGCTACTGTATCTTCTAGAAATTCATGCAATGTTTTATTGTTTGCTTATACTTGTGGAAGAGACAAAGAAACATTCTTATGAGATGTTCTATTTTATTGAGTTTCACAGACATTGTTATGAGTAACATATACTTTACCTTATATCTGCCAGATAATTCCAATACTTTGATAGGGGGAGGGGAGATTAAAAATAAAAGGTGCCTGTCTTACATAGAGACATTACTGTACATTAATGTGTTAATATAAGACCAAGGTAAGACATCAAAAGGAGAACGTACATCCTACAGAATGACAGGTTTCAGTATTCTTAATGGATAGATAAGAAATAATAATAATATATTTGTGGCCTTGGGGAAGCACCGAATGGATCCCAAACACTTGTGCATGGCTGCCTGATTCTGAACATAGAGATTGAGTCACATGTCTTGTTTATTTGCAACCAGCAAGCTGCCTTTAGAATCAAACTAATCAGCTGGTTTACCACTAATTACATTCATACTAATTACTCATGTATTCATTTCATATCAGTAAAATAATCCACCTGGATTTTTATCTTGGCAAAAAATATCCTGCCAATACATTGTAATTACAAGAATATGGAAGAACCTGCATCACAGCTTGATAATATCTCATCAATTTAATACTAAATTAGGTAGATAATCAATCAAGACATCTAAACATAGTACAGTACTAAATTACTTTAATGAGTTTTTTTTGCTTAACTTGAATTTCCACAATAAAATAATGCAGGAGTAGCCATATCACAATGGAAGAGTTCTGCATATTCACAGTCTCTGTCATCAAATGACTTTCTATCCTATATACTCTATATTCAACATGATATACTTTCAACAGCATAAATAAAATATACTGTATAACCATTCTAATTCTTTTTTTCTATGTTTGTCTTAAAACATAATATTGGCACTAGTACATTAAATTCTAGTTCTTAGTGTTTTAGAATAAATCTTTTAGAATATAAAGTATGTGCAGGTATTTTGGACAACTAATCCATCTATTTCTAACTACTTTATTCAATACAGTGAGCAAGAAACAGTCATAGGACAAGACATGTCATATTTTGTATTTTGCTACATCCTGGACGGGATGGGACACCGGTCTGTCACAGGATACACACAGACACAAGCAAACACACACCAGGGCCATGTGTTTGGAGTGTGGGATGAAAACAAAGCACCTTGCGGAAACCCACAGAAACACATGAAGAACATGCAAACTCCACACACATAGCACCCAAGATCTGGAATTGAACCTTGAGTCCAAGCATTGTGAAGTCACAATGTTAACTCTGTACCACTGTGCTGCCTCATAACACTCTATCCATAATCTTTCTTTTATATAATGTTTTATTCCTATTTTATTGGGGATATGAATAAATCTGGAGTGCATATGCAAATTGTTTACTTAACAATGTATTCAATCAAAAACAATGAAACAATCATTGGACTTTAACTTCAATCATGCTAATTCAGTTTACACAAATTTGTGTAAAGCTTTAACTTCCAGTTTTAAAAAAATGGTGGGCACGATCATAATCTCTACCATAATAGTTTTACACATTAGACAGAACAGAGTATTATAATATTTTATAATATTTTTTTGTTATGCTAAAGTACCATAACTGAAAGGATTAACAAATAATAATTTGGAAGCAACTATATTCAAAAAAAGGATCCTTTGTTAAACAATCCTTTTGAAATACTGTCAACTGAAATATTTGAACCAAGCACTGTTGAATTCCTTTTATGATACAGCAATCCTCTGTTGTAATGGATGCATGGTCTTCCTTAACACTCATACCATTGGTGCAGACGTCTGATGGTAATTAATAGCTTCATTCATGTTTTTAAATATGCTGAATGATTTATTTAAAGTGGGAAAAAGGTTCCTTTGATGGCTCTTAATTATACCAGCATTTCAGTGAAAAATTGCTTATTTTAAGTACTTGTATGAGCACAGCACATAGTATCAGCTTTTTTTTCTTGAGTGATGTCTTACAGTTTTCATTGCAAATGATATATCCGTATTGAGAACCAAAGGAAGGTTATTACTTTTAATTGCAACAAATTCACAAATGATTAAGTTGTTTTTCTAGCATGTCCACAGGCATTTTATTAAACAGAAATGATAGATGTAAATTCATTATTCTGATTGCAATTTGTCTTTAACAAGGTTGACCAATAGGGGATCAAATTGCAAGTAAATAGCACGTGTGACCATTGATGAGATCAAAACAAGTCTTACAGTACATGTGTGATGCATGCTTTGCATCAGCACACAGATTCTGTCTTATGGGATTCTGTCCTATTCCGTGTCTTGTAGTCCTGGTGTCCAGAGGAAAGCTTTGCCAAATGCATATTTTTCCCTGCACATTAATTGTCATCCTAATTCATTGGTAGAGATCAAGTTTTTCCAAAGTGTCTTTATTTGAAATGATTTTAGTACAGGAATTATTCTCTATATTATTCTGCAGATACATTCTGTAACAGAAATAGTTACTTGGGCACTATAGATTTTTTTATTCAGTTAACACACAAAGAAAACAGCCCTTGTAAGTTCTGTATTGTAGTATCCTTGAACTGTAATTGCTGATTAAATATTGAGTACACAAGGAATAGAAGTGGTAAAATTTAGTCCACAGAATACTTCAGATTAATCTGGATAGCCAGGTAACACCTGCGAGGATCAATTAAAATAACTGTTCACAGATCACTCACAGTAATGGATGTTTACAATAATGCACCCCATGTATAATGATATAATTGTCCCAGGTATAATTAACCTCCATCATTCCTCCCAATAATTGGAAGGCTTTAGTGTTTGTGTTTTACAAAGCAAACTTCACTGTGCCTTGTAAAACATGTTTGCAGCCAAACATTACAATATTCCCCAGGTCAGTTATAATTTTGAATATGTTTGAATTTGTATACAGACTAAATAGTTATTTAAGAAAACATACAGTATATTTCTATATATTATATTAAACTGTTACTCTAAGTTTTATTCATATACTCTATTGTTAAAAACATCTTGAATGAGCAGAAGATGACCCGTTCAAATTTGAATAAATTATATTAGAAAAAGCAGCACCTTTTCAGTGCTAAGGCATTTGTAGATTTAGGGCAAAAATTGAAGAACAGGAACAACAGTGTTGTATTTTCTGGCACACAGCCAGTTCTACAGTATGTAAAGACTCACAGATGCTGATGTTGACATTTGTTTAAGGAGCTAGCAGGTACTGTAAAAGTACAAGCAGGTTTTAGCTTCCTTTAAAAACTGAAAATCCTTCTATGGCCAAGACCATTAACAGGCTACATCTAAATGATAAGGGACTGAACCTGCTTGGATCAAGATTTAGTCAGGAAGCAAAGAAGTATTTAATTTTGAAACAAGGACAGAAAACCCCAAAAAGAGCTCTTCAAAGAACTAAGAGAAGTGCAAAACGGTTTTAAAAAATCGCCCTATATTACAGATTTCACGTTAATTTCATAATATGCATTTCATTTCATATTGTCAACATTACATGTCAAAGGATTTTATGTTGAAATGATATAATCCACCGGTACTGGTGTTTGTTAATCATTTTGTAATTAATTCTGTTACATAACATATGGCTCAAAAAGGAAAAAGTGGCGCAATTAATTTCTGAAGATGAGAAAAGGTAAAACACCATGTTGCCACTGTTTTGGCACCAGACAAATGTAAAAAATACTGTAAGTCTAACTAGTTTAAATGGTGTTTCAATCATTGGTCACTCTGAACCTGATGGCCTGTAAGTCAACTGTATCCTAAGAGAAAAGAAAAGCCAAATATTAATTTTGTAAATTAGGTACAGCCAGCCTCTGAAAAGATTTGGATCACTCTAAGGTCATCAACCCTGGACACCTACTGCATTAGAGGATTTGTTGGAGCTTCTTGAACATGCAACAACATTAATCGATACTGAGCCTATTATATGGTATATTTATTTAGTCTTTTAGAAGGCTTTTGATCAAGTTTTTCATTAAAGATTATCGTATTGTAAATTGCAAACAGTATGCATTCAGGGAAGTAATTTGTTTGGACTGAGAGTAATTCAGCCATTACCCTTCCTAATTTAGATAACATTTATATTCCACTATACTTAGTAAATGCCATGATACCAAAATAAAATGATTATAACAATTATAACATTATAAACACTGTAAATGAAGTAAAAACTTTCCTTCACCTAGTAAATGACTGTTTTAGCCAAATGCATTAAGTCAAACATCATATTTTACCAGTGACAAACCGGCTCTTTCAAAACCTAGTCCCATCATATATATTAGATGACACAAGATGTTAGAAAAGAATATTTGCATGTATTTATTTCTATTTACTGTATATAGTTCAGCTGGGTAGCTGTGTCAGCATGCGTAGGCTGCAAAGGAAAGGAAGTTATAGGTTTATTCCATGCTGAAAAGAGAAGAAAGAAAACACAACGTTTCGGCCGTGGAGCCTTCTCTTGCTCACACCTGAAGAAGGCTCCAAGGCTGAAATGTTGTGTTTTCTTTCTTCTCTTTTCAGCATGGAATAAACCTATTACTTGTTCCATTATTGTATATATATATAGTGTGTATTTATTTATATACTGAGTTCATTAGAGATAGTTGCCTATACCTAAAATATGTATTTTTTAAGCAAATGCTAACTTTTTATCTGTATGTCATTGATCAAAAGGCTACATAATTCTGTATTAAAGTGCTGCTATTGACAAGTGGAATGCAAGGAGATTTCTGTTTCTGCATAGACTGAGAAAGTTCCAGGAGTATTTAAAAACATTTTGATGGTTTCATATTTATTTCAACTCTTCTGGCTTTATAATTATTGTTATGTGAATGAACGTCTCAAAGAATGTTAGTGACCTGTTGATGTGTTCAGGTGTTTAGGTATAAGGAGTAAAACATTATTATTGTCCTTGATAAGCTCAATAGAACACATAGGCACATGTTTTCTTTTAGTTTTCATGGAAGTATTCTATTAGTGTGCTCAACATGTTCGTAGTAGGGCTGTCTTGCCCAGTGTGTTAAGAATGCTCTCCTGCTCACACTGGTGAGATAAGATATTAATATGGTAACCATTAACATTTACTTGGCCAGATATCTTTCTAAATTTTCCTGGAAGCTAAAGTTTTATACTCTTCCAAACAAATAGTGACACTATTGGATTTTGCTTCATACTATATATCAGGCTGCATATACAAAATTTCATTGTCAAGATTAGTGATCTCAGTAAAGCATGGCTCTTGTGTTATGCAGTTTTATTGTGTGTGCTATTTTTTATTAATGGTATTAATTGTAAGCTAGCTTTACAAATAAATCAGAATCAGGTAAATAAATCAGAAAATGTGAAAAATGTCTGAAACACAAAGAACTAAACAAACTTAAAGGCATTTGTCGAAAAGTCCAAGAGTTAATAGGAGCTTTAGAAAAAGCAGAATTACTGTAGCAATCAAAACTGTAGAAGCGATGGGTTTTCAGACAGAATTCATCAACATAGTTCAATAATGCTTGAAAAATAGGTTACTGAGATCAATACAAAATTAATTATGCAGAAAGAAGTTGGATCATTACAGGTCATGCGCCCTTTGCAAGCAAGTACAACAATAATTCTTTACTAGTAAATATTAATTTGGTAAATTCCTTTGATTGTGTTGAATGGATTTTTTCTCTCACTCAGCTCATCTAGGCCATTGTAATAAACACAAAATAGTTGGAAGTGGCTACTGAATGCTTCTGTGTGTCTTGGTGTGGGTGTATCTGTGTATGTGCTCTGATGGACTGGTTTCTTGTCCAGGGTGTCTGTCTTTTCTGGGATAGACTCTGGTTCTCCAGTGATCCTGTGTTGAAAAAAGTGGTTAGACAATGCATGGTATTGCTGTATTGTAAAGTTCTCTAATGTTTAATCAAATATTCGAAGTGGAAAGAAAAGTCAACATTTAGCAACTGCTCACTGTGAACTCCATTATAATTTATTAAAATCTCAATGGTTTACAAAATTATCTCAGCAGGGGTCTTGTATCACCTAACAATACTTAAAGAGAAACATAGTACATATCAGACATGAGATCATTTCACAATTAAACAATAAAGTAGCGAATAATTGAATGTTAATAGTCATACAAAGATTTACATGGAAAATATACTTGAAATAGTAAAATTTAAGAAATACTATATGAACTAAACAATACAGTTGTCATGCCCCACATTCTCCCTCGCAAACACCGTTACATTCCCAAACCCACTGTTTCACAATCTCATTCCTAATTGAACCCATCACATTCCCACATTGACCAGATTCCACAAATTCTAACTCCCGGACCAATTATCCACCCATGTCCCTTACCCTTCAGTATTTAAAGTTCCCTCACACAGCAACCCATGCTCATTATTGAGAAGTCTTGAGAAAGAAAGTATTATTCTTTAGTGTGTGTTTCTAACTCTTTTGATTGATCTCCTGGTTCCTTATATTTGCTTCTGCCTATTTGACCATGTTTTTGTTTTTTGGATGCTCTTTTGTGGGTTTCCCTGGTTACTGGACTCATTTCTTCTCCAATTGACCAAGCGCCTGGATTATGTGTTTTGGACTGTCCCTGTGCTACTCCACATTCTGCAGGATTCATGGTTATGCATAAGGATCCTCCTATTCTACCTATTGGTTCCCTGACAACAGTATTTTTCTCAACACTTCAAGCATGTAACAACCAACTTTTGTATTAATAACACTGTTAAAATGTGTTTTATTACATTTTACAACTTTTAAAGGAAATTATATATAAACTTTCAACAAATTTCTCTAAATATAGAAAAATGGGTATTAACTTGAATGACAATTTCAAAAACTGTGCCAGATTCATGATCTTCCCTAGAGTTTAGCCTTGGCCAATAGACCCGTCATAACCAAGTACATGCAAAACTAATATCTGGTACATATAAAAATGTATTTCCAGCCCTGCATACTTGGATCTAATGGCATTGTCCTGTACATGTTAATCTCTCCATTTTCCATGTCCTGTCACCTTGGGTCTGAGGTTCTTTAACTTTAAAATTTACTTTCACAGCAGCAATTGTGGTTCCCCCAAAAAACACATTTTAGTTTTTAAAAAGTAATAAGCCATTGAGTCCTTGACAAATTAATGTTTAACACTAATATTACCATTTGAACAGCCATTATTTCCTAATTGAAGAATGTGATGTTCCAACCTCATAAACAAGTGAAAACAGTACGCAACATGAAACATTCTGTCCACCAACATGTTAGTGCCACCCGTAAACATGGAAATGGAAGGGTGAAGATTTTTGTGTGGTGCACAAACAGAAAATACAAAAAAGGCGCATTTCCCTCATTATTTTCTGAGAGGTTTAATACTTTGCATTACTTATTGATTCTACCTGCATTTCAGTAAGATTATCCAAATATCCCCACAACTAATCACTGTTTTTATTCCTGTTAATAAAACAAACATGAAAGTCTATTCATTAAATGCTTTTCCAAAACAGTATGTGTGGTTGTAACAGAAACTTGTAAATTCTGTCTTTATAAAACCTTAGTTTAAAAATGACTCACCCTAGCTTCACAGAAAGTTGCTCCTTGTGAAAATACTTGACATAAAGTCCAGAGGGAGATTAGCAAAAGCTTTATAGTGTATATCTGCTTTATTAGTGGTGCTGGGAATGGTCAAACCTATAAAATGTGGTAGTTCCACATCAGGTTTAATGGCACCTTCTGAAGGACAGAGCACTTCCCTATGCTTTGAAGACAAACTTTGTGTTGAGGATTGAGACAGCTGTGCCAGAAATAACTGTCAACTAACTCTGAGTTAATTAAATAAACTTTGGATGTTAGATGACACTTTAAGCATCACACCAGAGGCCACTTTAAAGCTTCTTGAAGTCACATAGTTTGTAAATCTTACAAGTGTCTTACAACTTTCTTTGAATCAACATTAGCTAGCAGGGGGATGTCTCTCAAATCTCAACCTGAAAACAGAAACCAGCTGTAGCCAATTACTGCTATGTATTCCCTTCATTCCTTCTTAGTCATCTGCCATATCTGCAAAAGTTTACTACACAATGATATGTTCATCTTGTGTGATAGTCAGTTTTATTTCAAGTTCTTAATCCTTTTTGAATACAGTCTTATATATCCTATTAAGGCATCCCTTCAAATCTTTTTATAGATCCATGATTCTTCTCTTATGCACATTGATGGAACTACATACCTTACTGGTGCAAAAAAACTAGTACAGAAAATAATGTTTCAAAGGTTTACACAACATAATGAATCATAACAGATTTCAATAGAAGCAAGTTTCCACCATATTGCTGAAATATACAAGCTTCTTATGGTGATGTGTTTGTGCATTATTGGAACTGATGTTCCATTACTTTTTCTTCTTAGATTATTTTTTTTAAAGTATGCTTCTCTCACAGAATTTCTGTTTATTATACTATTTTGGCATTATATAAAAACATGCTTCTCACATATTTCTTTGTAGGTGAGCAAACATGCTTTGTAACATAAAACAAATTATATATACATACTACAGTATACATATATATGAGTTTTAAGCAACATTTGAATGTAAACTATAACAAATAATATGGTATATACTGTAAATTACACAATAACAAAATTATATTGTACTGTATATAACAGATTATAAGTGTATAAAATATACGAGAAATAAAATATAGAGAAGTAAGTTGACCCGATATTCAATTCATATTTGATTACATTCCAGGATTCCATTTAAACTAAGGTGATATAATGTATGAAAAAATAATGAAAATGATATTAAAAGCCAGTGGACCTAACAAGCAGTAGATCATCTCTGACCTCTAAAATGAATAAACAACAATCGTAGCAGCCTGCAGTATGCAACAAATCCAGTCTCAAACTACATACTGTATGTTACAGCAATGCATGGACTCAGGATCAAGTCATTCCTGTTGCTAAATTGCAGTGTTCAGAGGGGATTACAGATGAGCCTGTTACTGTGGTGTCCCTGGGCTAACAAGCTTGTTCAAACCCTCCATGCCATGGGTCCTCATTTGTGTGCCTGAGACAGCAATTTTAATACTGGCACCTGTTACATAAATTATGAATTAATTGAACATTAAAACACTGGAAAGTTAGACTGACTGACTTTCTTGAAAATGTGCAGTGTGATTGCAATGCCTTTGGATTTATAAAGGCATTTTATAAACAAATATACAGTAACTATGAACTGTAGGCAGTTGTATGACTTCCAAACCAGGACCAGCACAGCAATGCTCTAGATGCTCTGAAAAGTTGTTATAGAATGAATGCTGGTGGCTTTCTATTTTATACAGAACTGAAATTCAAATCTGATACAAAATGTAGGTCAGTCAACAATCTCTTTATATGGAAGACTACAGCTTTTTAGAGTTTAAAACCTCTTGATCAAGAGATGCTTGAGAAGGTTGGAGTTTTGCACCACAGATTTTGTTTTCAACAAAAAAAATTTAAACGTGTAAACTTTAGTTTATTTAATGTAAGTAGACTTGATGAACATTTGCTTCCTGCAGAAATACAATTTTTAATAATGGAGATCTTACTTTACCTAGTAAAGTAAGACAGTATGGTTTGTGAATGTGAATATGTGAAGTTTAGAGACAAACATGAAAATTCCTTTTTCAATAAAAGCAATGTAAAATTTGAGATATAATAGTAGATCAGAAAGCCATTTTATTCTGTGTAAGAATGTATTTTTTTTTCAAAATTGAAATGTGACTTTTTCCAGGTAAATGACCTTAAATGTTCTCATTACAAGAAGTTTGAAATCTCATAAGAAAATGTAGGTCAGCCTAAAAATGAAACTCTTGTTTTCAACAAGAAAGCGTTTTTTTTTTCTCTTGTCAGCATGAAATTAACATACTTGTTCATAATATTTTTAGATATTATTTTTATTTTTATTTCATGTCCCTTACCAGCAATATATGACTTAATGATAATGAATGGGTGAACGGAAGTACAGTATATATACTATATACAGTATAGATGATATCCAAGACAACTATATCCAAAAGAACATTTTAAATATATATATAATTGTATTAATTTTCAAAAGTGGACTTTATTCTGTCTGCATCTGTTTCATAAGTGTATTGTGTGTTATGACAACAGTATATTAAATATTATTTAGTACACCATTGACTGTCAGGAAATGTATTTAGTAATTGTTGGTTGAAGAATATATTATTTTTTTATGCTGTATTGGCATCACTCACTTAAGGTTACTTTTAAAAACACAGTTATTCTGAATAGAATGTAATAATACAATATCTCTTTTCAGTGTTTCTTCTGAAAGCTGAATATAAAAACATAACATTAAGAATGTCTGCAAAATAGAGAAAACTATTTGGCATGTTTTGCTTACTTATAGTTTATCAGTGGCTTGGTAAATATATATTTTTTTCCAACTGGTCATAAAGAATCCCATAGTGCATACTGTACCTATACCACCTACTGTTGTTGTGTTAGTTCAACACAACCACAACAATAAAGGCATTTCCTATTCCCTCTCCTAAATGAATTTCCTTGTAGTGTCTGGTAGTGACCTGTGCTTCTGCTTCACTAATGATTCTTACATTTTCCCCTGTGTTGACTCTATTTATAACCCTTTGCATTTAAAACACAGATTGTAACAAATCTCCTATCAATCTCCTTTGTTCTAGGATGAAGAGATTTATCCCTTTTAATCTCCCCATATACGACAATCCTTTGAGACCAGGAATCATTCATGTTGCTCTTCTTTGAACTCTTTCTAAGGCTGTAACATACATTTATGGTACTGTGTGGTATCACTCTGTGGTACAGTAACTAAATCTGAACACAACATACTAAAAAAGGTCTTGTCAATGTGTTGTTGATCATGTTATAACTTCTTTTGATTGAAATTCATCACTGTTTGTTTTAAACCTAAACATTCTGTAAACTTTTTAATTGCTTTTCCACATTGTCTTGATGAGGACATAGAAAAATCTATACACTATAAACACCCATTGCTTTCTGCGGATCAGAATCACTCTTTCAATTTGTATGATGTACTTTCTGCTGTTTCTGTTTGTCACTTCTCTTATTTAAAATGCCATTGTTTGTAAACAAGCAAAATTTTATTCCCAAAGAAACATAGAAGAGAAACACATTGCTTTGGCTGTTGAGCCTTTTTCAGGAAATTTTTGATTGCCCCTCAAAAAATTATGTGCAAGTAATCTTCACATTTTTACTTTAACAATCAATATCCATAGATATATAATTTGCTGGTTCAAAAACATGTCTGGGTAGCACCCATAATACTTCATCAAAAGAAGGATAGTGTTTTCCAGTACTTACAGTACACTTAGTTTCCACTTTTGAACTCTAGTTTGTGTTTCACTGCTGAAACTGAAGTTGTTCTATGAGCTAACTTTGTCAATGCCTTTGAGGATTTTAAATAATTCAACCAGGTCCCCTCTACGTGTTCTGTTTTGTGCTCTTTTAGATTGTCAGTGTAGGACATTCCTGTATTTATGGGAATGTATAATATCTAGTTGTTCACCTCTGTACTGATGCAATAGCAGCAATATGTTATTCTTGTAAGCTTGTATAATGCTACTGTATATGATGTCTTCCAAGTGCATTGTCCAAAGGTGTAAATGATGTTTCAACATAAACATTTAAGTGTTTTTCATAAGCAATCTCTTCAAGTTCTGAAGTTCTTATTTGTATTTTTACCATTAGTGTGCAACACTCTGCACTTTCGTGTATTCCAGTCATTAATTTTATGTTTGACTACAAACTATATCAGAATCCACATTATTGGTTATAAATTAAGAAGATTGGCGGACCTAGTACATACATTGTACTACTCCACTGATTATTTTATCCCAACATCCTCCCTATATCCATGATGTCTGCTTTCTATCCATTAACCAGTTCTCAATCCAAACACACAACTTTTCCCATGTGCCTACAGTATACAGTATCTGTAATCTGAGCATAAATCTATAATGAAGAACTTTATCAATAGCTTTCTGAAAACTTAAACACACCACATTGCATGCGCTGTTGTGTCCATTACTGTAGATGCTTCTTTTTAAGAACTCTAACGCATTAAGCAATGTTTTTTTTCTCTAAATCCATATTACTAACCCTTAGGATCTTATTTCAATATAGGTGATCCTGTAGTTTAGTTCTAATGGTTGTTTCCATAACCTTAAAGACTTATTGGTCTATAATTACTTAGTTTGTTTTTATCACCCTTTAGTAATCCTATAGGCCATGGGTAATAACGCTGTCTTGAGTGATTGTTGGCAATGGCTTTTGGATAATATTTCTTGTTTCCTTAAGTACCATTAATATCATTGGGCCCTGGAGATTTATTAATCTTGAATACTTCTGGTACCTGAACCACTTCTGTCTCTTCTATCTCGATACCATTTAATACAATAGTTTGTACTTCTGCTGCCTGAGGCATGTTGACTTCTTTCTTAGTGCACACCTGACTCAAATATGTATTTAACGTATCCATTATTTTCTGTTCATTGTATTGAAGTTTGGAACATTAACAATTCAAAATGCTAACATTATTAATATAAATTGTTGCCAGATACCTATTAATTTATACTTTACAGTTCTTTTGCTATTGTAGTATTGAGAGAACTTTATTAGTTATTTTAACTTCAGTATTTCTCTCCATCTTTCTTGTCATTTCTTATATCTTTTTTTAAACCCTGCTTGCAGTTCAATTTACCCCTCTTCTCCTTCTGATCCTGTGTTTATATCATTATATTCAGTTTTTTTCCCTTATATTTTGCAGATTGAATTTTTAAACAATATAGAATGTTTTTTTAGCTGTTGCTTTACCATCTCTTAAAATAAAGCAGTTGCTATCCATTCTCCAATGATTTCATTTTGATCATATCCCATATTCCTTCTCTCATTTCTGTCTTATGACATACACTCAATCAGGATAGTTTCAGATTACTGTATATATCAAAGCACACTGCATTATGATCAAAGTTCCCTAGAAGTTCTTTCACCTCTTTATAACTTTTCACCAGATTATTTGAAAAGACAAGATCAATACAAGCAGTTGCTCCTCTAGGTGTTCCAACAAACTGGGTAAGAAAGAAATCATTATCAGTGTCTACCATTTCTGTTTCTTTGGCTTTTATAGATTTTTCCTATATGAAAATTGTGTGACTATATGACTTGTGTATGAAAAATTCAAGTCTCCCATAAAGACTACTTCTTTTTTTTGTCATGTCCATTTTTCAATTTCATCAAACAGTATTGAATTATAATCTAATACTTATATATAGTCTCAAGATTCCTTTCCTAGATTTCGTTTCCTCTCAGCTTAGTTCCTATATACTTTTTCATATTTAGTACTACACCTCACCTTCTTTTGTGGAACCATTATTGTAACCCCCAGTTCCATCATATCTTGCAGCTAGTCAGGTTTCTGTAATTTTAGTAAGATCATAATTATCAGATTTTGCAGTAGCTTCTAAGTCTCGCATTTTGTTTCTAATATTCCTAGCATTCAGTTACAAGTACTGCACTCACTTGTCCCCTGCTGTGGTGTTCATTTGAGTTATCCTTTTAGCTTTTGTTTCCCCCTCTTTCCAGTACTTCATGCACATTTCTTTTAGATGCCGTCCATAACATCTGATCAAATGTCTTGTGTCATGGAAAGCTCTCTTGTGTACATCATGTCCGTGTCCTGTTCTCCTTTGTCTGGTGTTAGTAGGATTCCTGTGAAGATCACTGATTTGGACCCCTACATGGATTGCTGCTGGATGCCCACAATTAAAGGCTTAGAATACGATAAAGACAGTTATCTGAATAGGATTCCAATAACTTATAAAGAAATGAAGTAGGTGAGACCTCTTAAATCCTCAGGTCAAGCAGGTTAAGTCCAACAGGAAGAATGCAAGATTAAACAGGTTGGGATTAATATCAGAACCAGAGGAAACACAGGTTCAGACATTTGGTGTAGGTGTTTGGCTGCGCAGACCATGGTGTTAAATCCACCATCTGTGGAATTATGACTAAACAACCGTTAGTCAGAATTCTCCTGAAAGGTATCAAAGGTACAAAACATTTCTATAAATATACATACTGTAACAATATTTCTGTCTTTATTTTAATCTGAAAAGAAGTGAAAGGCATCCAGAAGTGCCTTAGATTAGGCTGTCCCTTCAAAATGAGCATTTGGGCAATGAGGAAACCGATTAGTGATGCAACTGTGAGACCAACAGTGAATTTGAAAGAGCAACATGGCTGAGATAGAAGAAAATGTCTTTGAGTGAACAATATCCCAGTCACTCCACATAGCTGTATGTATGACAGACTGGAAAACACATCTTCAAACCAAAATGGAGATTGAAATAGAACATTTCAGTGATTTAGCAAAAATGTCACAAAAGGATTTGACAAAAGAAAAGTGAATGTTTCTGGACTAAACACAAAGCATTAATACTGATGCAAACCCAGTTAAGCACCTCACTCAGTTAATACTGTCCCGACTGGCAAGCATGGTGTTACAATTCTGCTTTTCTTTAGCGAGGGACTGGGAAGCTTATCAAGAGTAGTGGAAACATAGATGGAGTAAAGTACTAGCAAACATTGAAGGAAAACCTGTTTCAGACCAAAACCTGAGACAAAAAGTAACCTTAATGACACAATACACTAGGCCAAAGCTACACTAGAGAGGCTTAAAAAGAGGAATTTCTTTATGTCCTTGAGTTGCCCAGTAAAAATCCTGACTTAAATACTTTTGAGAATTTGAGAATTTGAGAGATGTACCCAAAAAGACTTCAAGCTGCAATTAGTGGCAAAGGTGCTTCAATTCACAGGTCTGAATTCTAATGAAATCAGCAAAAAATTTTCTTTAGTTTTTGCTGTCATTTACTGGAACTTAACTTGCCCCCTAGACATCTTCAGTTTAAACACCCAGGTTTTGAGTAAAATATTTAGATTAAATATTTGCATGCATCATTTTGTAATTTCACAAAATGCAGCACCAGAAGAAGGGTCTGAATGCTTTTGGAAGGCTACAAACTGTTAACAAACGAAAACAAAATAAGTTTGCATACACATTTAGGCATATGAAACACTTTTTTACATGATGTATTTATCCAGAAATACTGTATCAATATACCATATACAGTATCAATATATTTATAATTTCATATAAAGTATGTTAAAATATTATTTCCAAAGAGAAACCCATATTATTTTTATTTGAAAGCAGTGTTATAAGATTTATTTTTTATGCAAAAATATTGCATACATTTTGCATAAAAGAAATACAATGTCTCTTTCTGCCTCTACTGATGTTTAGAGGGATTTTGTGATTCTGGAAATGAATGATCTTAGCTGTCCTGCTTAAACCTTTTATACACTATTGTATTTAAGAGGGAATTTTTGCTGACCTAACATTTTCATGGGTCTAATTGGATTTGGTTTGAGGAAGATCTTTTCAGATGAGCCTTTTATTTGAGAATACATTAGTGAGTCTATTAAATAAGAACCTCATTGTTACAAAAGAGGTAAGAAATGTATTGAAATTTTTTTATTAAATTGTCAGTTTGTCAGTGAAGCCATGTTATTACTGAGAACACTGTGGCTGGTGGTTTAAGATGAAAGCACTTATCAGCAGCAGAGCATGAGAGTTTTTAAGGTTAAAATGGATAGAAATAGTTGATTAAATATGATGAAGAATCCTCTCTGCTAGAATTACACATTCCAGGCATAAAACAAAACATACTGTACAAGTAAATTAAAACATCTTGCATCTTAATAAAAGTCTGAGCAGTAAGTTTGTAATGTAATTGAAAATAAAAATACAAGGGCTGAGTAATGCGGCTTATTTTTACAATATTGGTATTATTAGAGATGCCTTGAAGCACTTGGCTTTGCTCAACAGCTTATTTTAAAGAACACGCTTAGATGTTTACTAGCTGAATTATCAGCCCATTAACACCTACTGTGCATGATGAATATGCAGAGTCATCAGAATCAATCAGAATAAATCAAGGAGGCTCTATGTATTACCGTGTGCCAGGATAAGTAATACAGGTATGCTTTTTTAAATGTCAATAAAATATAATGATTCATCAAGGATAGTTTCGTTAGGTCACTTAATAGCTGTTTCACTTGTGTCCTTGCAAACATTTCCTTTTTACACAGAAGACATTAAAAACAAAAACAAAAATAAAAAGACATGATATTGAACTGCCAGGCTGGGCTCAAAATGTCCTTCTACAGTCCATGTGTATTGTGATAAATAACAATAGACTGCAAATATATTTTCTTTACCATATCGCTTCTTGGGGAAAATTGTTATTTAGTTAACTTAATATTGTTAATATTGCTAGAAGAAACAGCAATTTTTTTCATCATTCACAGAGTCTATGTAAAAGATCTTTCAAAAGAAACATTTGATTTGAATAAATCATACTGGCCTGTAGAATACATGAGAATGGTATTTCCCAATAGACTTAGGTGTTTTTAGCATTATACTACATATTTGTTTCTTAGTTTCTAATGATATTTTCAATTCTGTTTTTATTTTAATCTAAATGTGTATTCCCTTTCAAGCAATAAACTAAGGAAAATTTTTTTTGTAGTCTTACAGATTTCCCATTTAGCTTTTTATTACTACCCCAGCCTATGAAGTAGAGCCTAGATATTTAAAAACAACCAGGTGAAGTCATAAATGCTTATGTTATTCTTTTGATAAGCATCTGTGACTCTGTCAGACTGCTACAGTATATGTGTTAAAAAGCATATCAACTATGTATTTCACTGTTGGAAAGGTCTACCTTGCTTGGTTTACATTAGTCCTTTTTAATTTGGAGCTTGGAGATGTGATCTTCAGATGCCATGTTTCCCAAGTAATTCATTTAAAAATACAAATACTTTCTAGCATTTTCTTTAAAAGAAAATGGGTCTGATTTTGTGTTGTTCCCTTAAAAGCTGATTGGCTTTGAAAATCTCATCAGGTGTATGCTTTACTAAAGATTGGCTTTCACCCTTTGTGACTAATCCCTTAAATTCAGCAATGATTTCATATATTCAGTAATCTTTGCATCATTGTATTATCTCTGGTCAATCACTGATCATCCTCAGACATATTTAAAGAAATTGTACACAGTATAAACAAGGAACTTTAGGAGGATTCTAAAATATATTGTAAGAGTTATATTGTTATGTACAGGAATACCTACAGTATATAGTGGGACAAACCTGAGAATTAGGTATAGCACCATGAACCAGTATAAAGTATTTGGCAAATAGAGGCTTTTTTTGTCCCCAGTATGTATTAGGATAATTCAGGATCTTATCTGATCAGTAAGGCAATATACTGTAGCACAACCTGTACACTGGAACAGAAATACTGTATATCACAGTCAGAACTGGTTTCTGAATACTTTTTCAAGTACTGTTAAGTTCTCTAGGAATAACAACATAATTAAATGTACTGAAAGACTATAAAGTATTTTAGTCAAAATTTGGCTTAACCTGCTGGAGACGCAGGTTAAGGTGGAGATGGGGTGGAATTGAAATGCAAAAAGAGCTATTTAAGGGAGAAAATGGGTTAATGTTAAGTATTTATAGTGTTTTAGTGAAGACTAGGACGTCTTGTTGAGCTTGGCTGATCTCATCCCTCCCAAACATTAGTTAAAGACCATAAAATCCCAATAGGTTAGCTACCCTGATAAACATTTTGTGCCCTTAATACAAATACAGTCCAGCATATGAAAGTTGGATATTGGAAACCAATTATAAGTTCACAATGCTTAGAGGTATCATTAGTATCACAAAAGAACACCAATAAAATATAAAGATGCTATTAAAGTATTTTATTTTTGAAAATGTAAAAATGATTCAGAGAATGTTTTCAGAGCCTGAAAAAGATTCAGAAAAAGGGTGTTATGAAAATATCTGTTACATCAGTAGTTCTTAATATGGATTAGTGTTGAAGGAAATATTGTTGAAGGTTTAACCACTAGACAAGTCAATGTGCTTTTTTCATAATACATTCTGAGTGGATTTAATACATTAAAAATCAGCTCTTCAAGGATTTTAACATAAATAACAGATGTCTGGTAATTCTGAATAATAACTCTTTGGACATATTTAGAAACAGTGTCCAAGTGTATGAATTATCTAAACAATCTCCACTGCTCTAGAGCTGAAGCAAAAAAATGTGCCCCACTTACAGAATAAAGAAAGAGCAGGAAGTATTCTGATAGAAAAGACAGGAACATTGTCTGGAAATATTAACTGTGACTATGCGTTCATTTGTACTGGGTATGCCGTGACTGTGTCTAACCTTCAGAAAGAAATGTAAATCATTCATGTAAGCTTATTTATTAGTTTAATTTTGACGTTTGTTTTCAAAAATCAACTTACTTTATATGCCAAAATTACCTACTAGGAAGAATCTCTTTCATTTACAAGGGACTGTGACATGATCTGGGATCTGGGATCTTTTAAATAACATTCAATCTGCGTACTTAAACAACTCCTTTGTACCTGGTGTAACTTCAGACAATACAAATTTATACAGCCTATATGTTAAGGCCATACTCTTCTTTACACAGACATAAGTTCATTAAGGTCATCTTAGAAAGTAAATACATTAAGAATTACCATACCCCACCTCCCCCATATCATACATTAAAATGATAAAAAACCAAATACTAAGAAATACTATGAAAAAAAATAAGATGGTAAGTAATTCATACTTCCTCAAGTTTTATGGATGCAATCAATCAGACATTTTGCAATCTATCAGAGATGTTACCACTTATAAAATAATAATGAATAATATACCTATTCAATGGTTTATGAATACGTATATTATTTTGATGCCTGAATGGCAAATGCAGAAAAGCTTTCTGCTTTATAAAACACTGACATTTGACACACCCATAGTAAACATCAAATGCCTTTGGTATTAGTCTCAGGTTGATTAGTTTCCAATTTAATGTACAGCCTTACTTTAGATTATCTGACATACTGTAAATTTCCCTAATCCTGTATGTGATTTTTTTTAAATTTGGACATCACACTCGTTGGGCAATTTGTAATATTTCCAAATGTAAACGTGCTTGTCAATTCAGAGGAAGAATTGACTTGATTTCTGATCTTGAAAAGACCCAGTGTATTAAAGGATGTGACCTTAACATGAAAGTTTGTTTAGTGGTCAAGGAAACTGAGAAAGAAAGCAAAAACTGTTTGCTACCATCCATCTGCTTACATGTAAACTGTATTTGTTGTGTGTTTTTTATTGAGAGTGCACATTTTTTTCTTAATGGTTGTATAATTACAATATATTGGTTATGTCTGTACTAGAGGTCACAAGAATGTATTCTCCTGAATGAATGATGCAAAACTAAATGTCTTTCACATCTGAATTGACAGGTGCATGTTTAGATTTATAAATTGTTTAAAATTACCCTCTAGAATACAAGCCTTTAGAAAATGATCTGATCATATTAAATCTTTTGAGGATGCTGACAAGTAAATAAAGGTATTTAGTATTATATTGACTGGCGTATACGAAAGCTTTAAGCGCCACTCAAAAAACACACTGGGAATGCTTGAAATAAGTGATGAAGTGCATGAAGAAAAAGATGTTCTGGGTTTCAAATAAGTATATTCAATGTGTCAGCATAATATGCAAATGAGGATTGCTACAAGCATGGAATGTGAATTCCTTTGCATGCTTTCAAGACTGTAAAATTCAACAAAAAATAAGAAGTTTAAATGTTTTTTTTGTCAAATTCACCCAGATGAAGGAAGCTAATTCTGTGGAAGCATTAAATGTCATTTTCATTTAATTGACATCTTCTGTACTATTATTGCCCCACTCTTTATTTTATATCTCCATAAAAAACATTTACAGTGTTCCAAAAACTATCCAAATTTCATTTCAAAATGAAATCCCTTGAAAATGATGATAGCATACAATCAGTAGATTGCTTTTCAATACTTCTAAGACAAAAAAAGCTGGGGGCCTGTACACACTATGCAAACTTAGAGGAAAACCATATTTTGAATGTGTTATGAAACGTTTTTTTTCTGCCCTAATTTTCTCAGCTGGACTGTGGAGATATTTGAGCTATAATTAAATTATATTCTACTTCAAACAAAGAATAGCACAGACAGGATGCACAAGATTTAGTGCACTGTAATGTCTAAAACTCCCAGGCTCCTGTTATGAACTTTGTTCTCTGACATTACATTTAGATGGATCACCTTAGCATTGACTGCAAAATCATCAGCTGCCATAGAATCCTCCTCTTGGACGGTTTTTCCAGCTCTTCATGATCTGTATTGACATTCAGTTTATTTCTGAAAAGAATGTGCTGTAGACTAAAATAGACTAAAACACTACATTTCAATGAATAGAATTTGGATTAATTTAAAGCAATTAGAATTGTTTAATAGAGTGTATCATCATGAAAAAGGTTGATTGGGCAAAATATTGTTACTTTATAACATGTTAAAAAATATTCTCACTGGATCAAACCTGAAATGGAATCAGTGACTACTGTTTTGTTTCAATTTTTCTACTGCACTTTACAGTTATAAAAAGATTATTCAATAAGTCTGTTCTTAAAGCAGCCCAAAGCCATAACCTTTACATTTCCTAGTTGCGTTTTATTGGGACAAAGCTACACAAAGCTGCAGATTTCAATCATTAAAACATATTAAATTACAATAATAGATGTGTCATTATCCTTATTCATAGGCTTTCTGTCTAACCTTGAAAAATTAGATCAAATGGACAGTTTAGCCAGAAATACATTTGCACAGTGATTTTCCTCATACAATAAACTTCACACAGACTGGTGGTAATCATGAAAGTGAGCTCTCTATGAGAGAAAAAAAAATCTTTCATAAAATGAAATGAATGTCAAGGCCACTGAAATACAAAAGAAAAAAAACATGTTTTTCCTAGATTTGCTTTATCATTTCATTGGAAAAGAAATCATCCTTTAAATGAAGTATGCCTTGGAAGCTGAAAAGATGCTTTTTCTAAAACCTCTTGAAGCTGTATCACAATGCCTTCATGGCTGGTGGAAGATTAGTTTTACATACCAGTAATGGCTTTGCTTTGTGATTCTATGTGATACTCACTTACAGTAAATTGTCATAACAGCAGTTTACATCAACCTATTGATCTGATGTAGTTTGCACTTTGTTAAATCTATATTGAAGAGCAGTTAGTGGACAGAACCTATTAAGAAGATTTAATGACTTATAACACTCTATAATGGGAGTGATTTATAAGGTATTTCAAGCAAAATATTGATAACAGAAAACCCCACTCCTCCCTTTTTCCTCTTTCATGAATAGACTAAAATTTGGGTTTATGTTTGCAGTTACATCCATGGAAAATCTTTTCTCTTGTTTAGTTATGAGAATCACAAATTTCCTTTCTGCTCACCATGTTTACTTAACTTTAACACAACTGTTTCTAATGAGTCTTTGTCCAGTTGAGGGACGATAAGGGGAAAAATATGGTACCTCCTGATATTTATTTGTTTAAATGCCTTATCATGTGTGTTTGTCAACACATCATTAGCAAACCGGAGAAACTAATTAGCTATTTTTACAGTAAGCTGATTAGACATAAATTTGCATTGTGTTTCAAAATGTGATAGAGGTGAAGACATTCAAGCTTCACTCATGACTCTGTGTCTCATTTCCGTTTCATTATATCTGAAAATTCTAAACACAGGAAACTAATCACCCAAAAGAAAGAGTACATGTAGGTAGCTCAAAGATGGTGTCAATAGGTGATGTCTGTCCATTTTTATTTTGCTGTACAATCTAAACCTATTCTTAATATATGTCAGGTTAAAAATAATTTAAAATGCTATCATGTAGCATTTTATGTTTTCCACAAACCATTATTTATATGCTTTTTAATTCATTAGCATATAGCAATAATTATTTCCCTTTTTTCTTTACAAATCTCTTATTTTTCTCTCTTTGGCCCTTAATTTAGGCTTCAATACTATAATAAAAGCTATCACATCACACCAATTCAATCATTCAGTCATTCTAAGTCAAATTTCAAAAGCATTTTTTAGATTTACAAAAACCATAATTTAATTCTCTCAGAAGGTAAACTTATTTAATAATGAAGCATTTTTAAAATGTTTTGAAACCCTTATTGAAACCTTGCAGTAGCCAGAAAAGAACGCATGAATAGTTTTCAGTACTCTGAGATGTGAATCTTTAAATTAATGTATACCTTTTGTCTGAGGTGGCTGGGTTGGTGTGTTAACTGCTTACTAACACAACTTTAACCCCCAGCTGACTCTTCCCCAAAATGACCTTCAACTAGCAAAAAGTATTTCCTCAATTTGAAATATCAGATTCATCCCATGTGAAAGTAAAGGTCATCATTAAAGGCCTAAACTTTTTTTTGGTCATTTGTTCAGTCAGTGTGAATTTGTATGAACAACCTCAAGGTTAAAGGACTGACTCCAAACACTGAGCAGAGTTCATTTGCAACAGAATTAAAACTGGATGAAGAAAAATACTATTTCATTCTAACGTTTCAGCAAATGAAGAAATCAATAACATTCCTCAGGCTGCAGAAGGACAAAGTGCTGTATTAAACAGTATTAGCACGGAAGAGGCAGAAGTGTACTAGACCGTTTGGCCACTCTACCCTAGAAGCACTTAAGATTAACAAAGTTACAGTGCCTCACAGTATTTGTCCAATTGCACTAAAAGAAATAAGAGATTCTATTTATAGGCCAATAACACAACTCTTCCTGCAGTCTTTTAAGACAGGTGGAAAAACAGGTGTTTTCCATGGACTGGAAAATTGCAAATACTGTATAGAGCCCATTCATAAAAAATGAACCAAATAATAACAGACCAATAAGTGTTTTCACTTAATGTAAGTTTATAGAAATAATCATATAACGGGAGGACTAACTGTATTAAAATGGGATCCTAGAGCACAGTCATCATGAATTTAGAAAAAGTTGATCTTGCTTAACTAACATGTTAGAAATCTTTGAAAAGATAATACAGTTTATACAATATAGTATATTTTGATTTTTAGGAGGCTTTTAGTAAAGTTCCTCAGATTAATTCTAAACATTATTGACAGAAGGCTTTAAGGAAAGTGTGTTTGTCTGGTTTAAGAACTGGTTAATAGATAGAAAACAGGCATGGGATAAATGCTCAAATTGGAGTGATGGAATTAGTGAAGTATGGCAAAGATCTGTATTAGGACCACTGCTCTTGTAAATGATACCAAAGTAGTTGGATTTAAAGAATTGTAGAAGCATGAAATAAATTCCACAAGGTTTCAAGGCTGAGCGCTCGGAGAATGACAAGTAAAATAGAAAAGTACAAAGTATTTCTTTTAGGCTGAAAAATCAATTTTGATACATGATAGGATACCCAAGCTTAAAAGGATAGTTAAAAGAGATTTAGGTATTTACATTGACACATCATTTACATTGCCTAGACAATGTGAGGAAAGAATTAAAAGTCTAATTTACATAAATAAATGTAATAGTAAGAACTCATTTAGATGAGAATCATTTCAAGGAATAACCTGATACATTCCCAGGCTTAAAGGAGTAAACTATATTAACAGACTAAAAAGAATTGAGTCTTTTTTGAGTCTTGAGAAGAGAAGAGCTGATTTAAATATTCAAAATTCTCAAAGACACATACAAAGTTAATCCTATGGTCATCTTCAAAAGCAAATCATGAATAAGAGCACAAATGTGCACTATGTATAAGTGCTTTTAAAACTGAGAATGGGAGGCAATCCTTTACATAAAGGGTTGTGGGGGTATGAAACAACGTACCTAGTCATGTTATTGAATATACTGTATTACCCTCTTATCTTCAAAAAACATCTGGATCAGATTCTGTTCTGTCAATTGGGAATTAACTGCCAAATGGATCAGTGAGCCAGATGTCATTCTCTTGTTTGTAAGATTTTTATATTATACAGTAACTTCTTACAATGTTTCCACAGTGAGATTTTGGATTGGGTTCTTTCATTCTGAGATGATTATTCTATGATAAATATCAAGGTGGAGTGTGATAGAAACATTTCACACAATAGCACTATACACTACCTCTGTGTTATTTCATGACTCTCCAAATGATTTTTAAGGTACATCAGGAGAGACTTTCACAAGTTTGGATGTAATTTGCATTAAAATAGAGGTTAAAATGAAAGACTGCAGGAAAGATCAGATCAGAATTTAGAGAAACACAGAAAAAGGAAATGAAAGGAATTTGGGGGTGAGAATAAAGAAGAGCTGGGTGCTCTGAGTGCTCTGTGTGACTTGTCCAGAAAAGGCTGGCTTCATGTATGGGCTACTTCACTGGATGATGGAATCCAGAAGCGCCTGTGGAGCTGGAGGTGAATTTTAAATACAATTTGGGAAAATCCATTTATAGCTGATAACAATAATAATAATAATTGCTTACGCTTATATAGTACTTTTCTGGACACTCCACTCATAGTGCTTTACAGGAAATGGGGACTCCCCTCCACCATCACCAATATGGACCACCCACCTGAATGATGCAATAGAAGCCATAGTGTGCCAGAATGCTCACCACACATCAGCTATCAGTGGGGAGGAAGGCAGAGTGATGAAGTCAATTCACAGATGGGGATTGTTAGGAGGCCATGATTTGTAAAGGCCAATGGGAACTTACTGAGGCATTAGGATCCGCAGAGACTGCAGAGTGAGCACCCACTCCTGGCCCCACTAACACCACTTCCAGCAACAACCTTGGTTTTTCCCAGGAGGTCTCCCATCCAGGTACTGACTAGGCTCACACCTGCTTGGCTTCAGTGGATTGCCAGCTGTGAGTTGCAGGGTGATATGGCTGCTGGCCATGAGAACAGGAAAAGACCTCTTTACACAAAGGGTTGTGGTGGTAAGGAACAAGCTGTCCAGCCATATTGTTGAAGCTTATACCCTGGCTTCTTTTAGGAACTGTCTGGATAAGATCCTTGGATCAATTAGCTATTAAAAACAAATAAGCTAAATGGCCCACATGTCTGTCCAATCTTTATAACTGTTCTTATGTTTATTTACATTAACAGTGCCTTTGGATTCCTGTGTATTTGTGCGACTATAGCAACATGATGATGATGAAGTGTGGGGCGGTGTTGCAATCATCACCTCAAAAATTATACATTCATTTAAAAAAAACATGGTTTGTTATAGCAACCATATGTAGTGCAAATCAATAGATGGAAAGGGAGACAAAACTAAAATCTTAGACATTTTTAAGAAGTCAGCATAAATCTAATACATGACACCACTCCAATATACTACTTCAAAATAAAGGCTAAAGTTCTTGTAATCTTCTAACTCAAGACACCTTGGTTCATTTGTACTGTATACTGTGGCAAAGGACTGTGGCATGCCCTTGTTGTGTGACCTCTGATGAGACCTCTCAAATTCATTATTCACTTACCTCTTTCATCTTTGTCAACATGTCATTATTAATGTCAATTATTCTCATTTGTGTGTCGAATGTTGCCATTGTTATTGTAAATATATTGCCTTTCATCCACAATGTTTTCTTTGTTTCCTATCTGTTCTAACATTGTGTACTGGGATACAGATTCTGACTCACCAGTGGTTTAACTGGCCCCTACCAGTTACTAAAGGAGCTTTGGGTTGAGGTTAGGGTATCTAACCTGGCTCTCATGGTGTAGCAGTTAGTTAGTCTTGTCTTTGTCTTTGTGTTTGGATGTAATCTTACCTGTGTGCTGTAATCTAGGCTGATTGATTGTAGAAATGCAAGTAATTCCAGGGAGAAACTTCAATTGTTTAAAAGTTTCGTCAAATTCAAATAACAATGAAACCAGTTCATGAATATAGAGGGATAATATACTTAATACTATGGCATTAACCTGCCCAGCTGAGATCTGTTGGTTGCAGATCCACGATGTCACAACCCTCCAAAAGGATCCTCAAAACACGATTATTTTAAGCACAGAGCTAATTGCAAGTCAGAAGTTAAAACCAACCAAGCAGAAGGTGCTCGTAGAGAAATATACAATGCAGGTTTCAGCTTGTTTGATTGAGTAGATACACACATTCAGTGGTTTCTGAGGAATACTGATTGGTAAATGAAGTGAATGAGAAGCACATATCAGTGAGGTGATTGATTGCAAGTCAATGAACAGGTGATAACAGAGCAGCATTTAGCTTGAAATTGGAGCTCTGTGGTGGGCAGCAGAAGATGCTGCAGCAACCCAGAAGAGGAGACTGATGTGGAAGGAGGAAGAGAACTCCCACTTACTGAAATTTGCTACAGTGGAGTGAATGAGAACATATTCCAAGCAGAACACCCAAAACGAAAACATAACATCTGCTATACTTGTCAAAGGAAGCTTTGGGAGGACTGAAAGTAAAGGACTAACACTACACCAATTGCATACCAACCAAGGGAAGTGGTTAAGGGGCTAGAGGAAAACCCGTTGCCATAGCAGCCATAGCCATAGCCAGGGCATGGGTACCAGGGACGAAGAAGGACTGGCAGACTGATCCATGTAAAAGGGACAGAAGGAGCAGAACTTCTTCTTCTCCATGGAGAGTTTGATGTTGAAGAGGCAAAAAAGCTACTCCTGGCATGCAGGAGATGAATGCAATAAAGGTAAGGTCTTAGTACTAGCAAGCGTGAAAAATGTTTGTCTATGACAAAAAGTTGCAGGCAGCGTTGTCAGGGAGAATTTTTACATAGGGGAGCTGATGTGTAAAATTATAATTTGACCTTCTCAAATTTGATTAATTTTCATTATATTTTTCAATAAATACATAATGCATGTTTCTTTTTTGCTCTTTTGTAAGTATATTTTTCCTCGCACAAGACCAACTCACTAAATAAACATTGTCTTTACACTTTATTTTGCATATGGCCCATTTGTATGACTTTTGTGGCCAGCTCTGAACTTATTGTTTATTCATATATGCATAAATACGTGGTCATTGATAAATCCCCTACAGTACATATCATTCAAGGTCAAGCCTTCATTCAAAATCAGAAACAAACACCTATGTTCATACACTTAATGGTGTAGGATCGTCTGGAATTGCAGAGTGCAGGTACAATTCAAACTAAGTTTACAGCCTAATTATTGCAAAGAAAATAAGTTTTAAATTGTCAAATATTTTGCATGAAAATGCTTTGTCCCTTTTGCTTTTTTATTAAAATAACTATTAGCAGATCATATAAAAATTGTAATGTTAATGTCCTGATTGAAGTTCATAGTACATATTATGAATATGCTTTCTTCTGAAACGTCTGTCTTAGACTTGTAGTACTTTACACTTTTTCAGGTCAATTTTTAAGGTTTTTAACTCCAGTGCTCCAGTTTATCTAATTCTAACACAAATCCAGCCAAGATTCTAATGTCTTGAAGAAGTGAATTATTTCTCTTTCTCATACTGGCATTCTCTTTTGTATTCATACTTTATAACTTTTACAATAGGAAAATAAGGAGCTTCATTGTTTTTTAATTGTTCTTGACTATGTTTTCAAAAGGGAAAATCTTTTGAGAGTGACTGGAAATATTTAAGAGTGGTCAGATTGTGTTTTTTTGGTTTTCCATGTGCCATTGAATAACACTTTCCTCCATTTACTAGTAGTCATAGCTTCTGTTTTGTTTACAGACCCTACATTTTTCATCACTTACTGTATATTGCACATACCGGATGTGCTATCCTGGTCATGAGCTCATTCATTCAAGCGCTTTGAGAAGCCACCTTATAAAATAAAGTTTATTATTCATGTTTTAAGTCATAATCTTGATAACATTTAGCGTTATAGTTACAAGTCCTGTACTTCATGAAAATAATCAAAAGAGGACCAGCAGACATACCTTACCTGTGATTCATTTTTAGCTTTTCTTTACAAAGGAGGATACTGGTTCATTGCTATCGTCCTGAAAGTCCTGCAAAATTACAGTAAATAAGCAACAGAAAGTCACACGAACTGTGGGAGTTGTATTTCACCCATCTTCTTCAGGTACCTCAATCCAGTTAGTAGAAGGTGAGTAAAAAGCTCCATGTGTTAATCTCAGTTTCTGAACACCCTTTAACAAGGCTACCAATCTCAAAAGTTTTTTGTTTCAAATTTCAAACTTAGACATGGAGTATCATACAAAGAGCATCACTTACACGTCAGCTTAGAAAATTGTGTTGGTACCATTGTCATTACATCAAACTTTAAAATAATAACTACTCTCCCCTCCTAAATAATTCAAACAAAACCACCCAGTGCAAAGATAATTATTTAATATTCCAATTCTTTGTGAATTATTATTCACCAGAAAGTTTCCACTATCAGAATTTTCTGAATCTAAGCATACATTGTGTAATATTTGACAACCACACAGTGCTTTAGTTAAAAGAAGATGAGTTGGTTCGTTTAAATAGCTTTTTTTTCAGTGAGTGACTTTTGACACAAGCAGATCTCTATAAAAGAACTATAAAAGTATGCTGTTCTAGAACTCCAAGATGAACTTGTCGTTCATTCTCGAACCTGGATTATGTGAAGAACTTTTGCCTTGCTTTACCAGGTAACCTTTGAGACTGATGCCTATCTGTGATTCATTTTTAGCATCTTTGATCTCTAAAGAAAGCTGCCCTCCCTGCCTGTATCCAGGCTTTTATTGATTTGTTCTCATGCTAAGCAAATCAGGTCTCACTTTTATGAGCCAGATAGGCAAACAGACACTTAGAGTACCTCAGAGACAGCAGTTTAGAGGCAAGTTGTCCACAGTGAAAGCAAGAGATAAGATTTTATTACACCTCCCAAACTTTAAATAGAGCCAGAGAGTAATAAAAATAGGAATGTTCCTTTTGCTGCATATATTTATTTTTACTATGTCAGTCAGGTGTTACCTTAATCTAGTACTAACATAATTCATTGCTGGAGTGAATGGTGTGTTTTTATTAACTTGAGAAATTACATTACAAGAAATAGCAGGGGCAGAGAAATATGATTTAAATATTTTAGTCAATTGCAAAGGTACGGAAGTAGTGATAATGCTTAGAACACAGAACTTGTGAATAATGAATAAATGAAAAATGAATAACAATTTCAGAGTATGTGGTGCACAATATTTTAGTGGTAGAACAGTCAAAGTGCTGTTCCATAATGTTTATAACAATTGCATGAGAAAATGGCATATGTACACATTAGAAACATTTGAAACAGTAAAAGTTCTCATTATTTACATAATAAACTATTGAAACAATAAAAAATAATAATAACTATGTGAGCTTTGATCAAATGCAGCATTATTCTTTTACAAGAGCACTGTTTGTATTGGATGAGTTCCTGCTCATGGCTCCAAAGACATGAAAAGGTCAACAAAAAGTCATATAACCACAAATCATTCCTTCAAAGGAATGCAGGATTTAAAACATGGGCATAATTGAGGACTTTATCCCATTTTAAACCATGTGTAGCAACGTAAGACACAAAATAAATAAAAAAAATGTTTTGCGGTTAATACTGTATAGCTGGTATAATGTTTGGATACTTTTTTTCAGCATAGTTTTTTTATCATGTCTTACTTTTGTACAATGCTTGCAAGAAAAAAATCATTTAATTTTATATTTACTTTTTACATTTTTCAGATATAAATCCCACCCTAGTATTTTTAAGAAAAAAAAATCAATTTTAGATACTCCTGAAATATTATCTAATTCTGCTAAAAAACTGGAAATCATTTTTAAGGAGTACACATTAAATGTTTGATGCTATACCCATTAGTTTTAATGTAATTCACTCCAAAGGGACTGTCTATTCAGTTTGTCATTATATTTATTCTTTTTACACAACACGAAAATCTAATAGCATGACAGTATTAGATGTTAGAAAACAATTGGATTTTGGAGTTTCATACTGGCTGTTAGCATGTTCCTCTTTTCACACTAGGTTAAACACAACAACAAAATGTCCTTTGTAGAATTATGCTCCAGGTTGTGTCTGTTTGATGGGGTTGTACTAAATCGCTCTGTAAAACAATTAGAGGGTCTGATAAAGTTTGAATGGGGATGAGGTTAAGACACCAATGAAAATGTCAGGAAGTTTAATAAAACATGCTTAAATGTTTTAGAAATAAAAAGAATATAAAGACTATGAAAAACAGTGCAGGGGAAATTAACTTTAGATATTGGGCTAATTTCCAAATTAAACACCACATAGTAAAATAAACTAGAAAGATATTGACAGGATACTGTATTAACCATACATATTTGAGTAAAACCTATTTTTCATTTTTGTACTTTAACTTCATAATTTTTATGACAGACTTCAGCTAGTGAAATATAAGCATTTTAGAACTTCTTTTAAATTTGTGTCATAAATGTTGTCTGTTCTTTTTCAGAGTGTTTGATCTTTGTTAAATTTAGATGTTAAGAATGGAATGATTGTGTAGTTTATTCGTTTGTCACAAAGCCAACTACAAAGATATTTCACAGCATTATCATCATTATAATTCCACATTAATTTTAACCAAACCTGATGTTAAAGTAGTTTGTCTTTGCCGAGACTAATGTAGATTACTTAAGAATTAAAAGGCTGATTTTCTGTCCTTTTCATTCCAGTGCATTTTGCAGCATTAGAATTAGTCACAATTTAATCAAGAAATTAGCGCCAAGGAGGAGAAACTGGAATAATTTTTATAGTCAGAGCTTTGGCAGGCCTCTTCCTATTGAAACCATGAAAAAATCCTCAATGGACTGTGATATATAAGTATAACACAGTAAATAAAAAAGAAGATGCAGATGGTAATATCATTCAAGCGTCTGGTCAGTAGCTGGAGCCTGATAACTCTAAATCTAAAAGGGAACTATTTCATTACAGATAAGTCTTCAGCCCTGATATAACAGTTGTAAAAAAGGGGATATTGGCCATACCCTGCTTAGTTAAACTTCAGGAGAAATGACACTTTGACTTAGGATAACCTGATTGATGCCTTTGTTGTGGTGGTTTAGTCTCCCCAATTGCTGACCTGCAATTAAGCAAACAGTAATATGTAAAGAAAGTAACTCAAGTTGTATAATTGACTTCAGAGACTGGTTAAACTCATCCAAGTGGATCACAGCCTCTGTTTATCCTCTCCAATCTCATCCACTGTTAAACATTAGCAGGCTCTATGGCTGAGTTGTGTAATTGCCAAATAGCTTAAGGGTCTGACTGTCCTCTGAACAGTACAAACAGCATCACTGCTCACACTTTAAGAATAGAAATATCTGAAAATTACTGTATTTTTTTTTCATTCTGGTGACTTTGAAAATGTCATGAAGATGGAAGGTACAATTCATTATGTAAAGCCTTTATACATAATTTTGCAATAAAAACACACATCCAGCTGACAGAGATTACATTGTTTTGCTTAATGTAACATCCCTTTGAACATCTTTAAACAAAACACCAAAAATATTTTAAAAATTTACTTATATGTGTGTGAATCTTGTGTAAATTTGAGAAAAAAAAGGATTATTCATGAGATTTATCAAGATTATTGTGTTATATTTACTTGAATAAAATATAACTGATACTAAGATTAAAAGTAAGACTTCACAGGTATTTAAAAAACATAACAGAATGCATTTTACACTCTGCATTTCCTATATAATACATTATGAATTTCTGGAAGTTGCTACAATATTGTATCTGCCTGCCTTTTGTTCAAATTGTTGGCCTGCATTCATGTAAAAGCACTGTTTCCTAAAATTCATCTTCAACCTTCCTTGAGTAATTACTGGCACCAGGTTTTCTATGCTTGGACTTCGCTTCCTCAGGCTTAAATTAGCAAGATGATTGAAATTTCCAGATAATGAAGTTTATCAGGTTGTGTTTTGACTACGACAGAGAAGAAACTGTTCATATTATGACACTAAATTGGAAAGAAACATTAACAAAAACCCACTGAACTCTGCAACTTCTGCAATTAAAACTACATTTTAATGATTTGGACTGTTAACATAATTCTTTGGGAATTATTATCACTTTTGTGAATATTAATGTTGTAAAAAACTGCAAATTAGGGCAAAGCTTTTTAGCAGATGCCTGTCACAGACCTCCAGATCTTTCAAGTCTACTACAACTTTCTTCCTCCATGATATTGTAATCAGAAGCTCAACTTTTAAACTTGATCGCATCCTTCCCGTCTTAAGTTCTGTCCTTACATTTAACAAACAGAGCTGACTGGAGTTGATAGAATGCACTATAATGGAAAAGGGTAATAATATACAGTATATCATTACAAAATACATACAAAAACTGTACTGATACTACATTGAATTTTGAGAATTAACAGAAACCACGTTATATTTGCAGACTATTCCTGTGAGCTTTCAGAACAACACATGTTCGTAGTGTATTTTCAGTCATTGCAGTTGTATAAGGGGAGGGGAATGCATCAAGTTGGAAGTGACTTAATCAAATTCTATGACTTCAGTATGAATTCAAGTCAACTTCAACTCAACTTCAACTGAAATTCCACGACTCCAAGACTTTACTGACTTACAGCATGTAAATAGCGCTGGGAACTCTTCTTGGCTTGATCAAATTCTGTTTAAGTCTCAGACAAAACAAAAATTCATTCAACATGATTTTTGAAACCTCTCAAGAAACCAAATTTTTACTAATTACTAAAACAATAGTGTGTAACCTCAACCTAAATAATAATAATAATAGATTATTATGTATCAATGACTTACTGTACATTATATGTGACATACTTAATTATATGATTATATATATATGTATTAACAGTACAAAAACAATAAAGGCTTTTTATAGAAGTAATTATCATGTGTAACAGTATAGTATCATGCAAGAACAATACTCATTTATAAAACATACTGTTAAGTAAATTTTGCTTTAAACACAGTTTAAAAACTGTACAAGCACAGTTTTTTTTCTTTAAATTGCACTTGTTAAGCTTCAATTATTGTTAACATTTACTTCACAAAAATGACCTACAAATACACATTTTCACATTTCCAAAACAGGGGTTTTGCTCTTTACAAAATTGTAATGACTTCCAGACAAAATAAAGGTCTTAGGGAAAAATTGATCTGGTCTGGTTTCAGACAGTGGTCATTCTAATTAAAGTCATACGAGGAACCCCCAACCCCCATCCCTCCAACCTTTATTGCCTTGAAATTTTTCCCGAATCATTTCTTGTAGAGACGGTAACATCGTAGCGCCCCACACTGCTTGTGCCCAGTATTACTGTAGTGGTCATAAAGTGAAAATTACTTCCCCATCCTCTTCATGGTCAAGACCTGTTCCTCAGTAATTTCCTTAGACAGTAATTCATGGAAACTGAAGCAACCTTGGTAGTGATTCTAAGGGCATATGATAACTACTGCAGCAGACAGTAACTGTCTAAAGGCAGCTGTGCTGGAAATGTCAAAGCAGAAATTATAGAAAGAGGTTCAAAAAGCAAACAATGGGTAAACTTATAATATAGTGTAATATAAAAAAAAATATGAATAAGTAAATCATGGATGTATTTCAAGCAGTAAATAAAACAAAGAGCATCAGCTTATGGTGACAGAATTTTCCAAAATACCCTGTCATCACTTTGTACAGATTTAACAGTTTTGCACAAACAGTTCACTAGAGCTGCTGATACTTTCCAGATGTTAAATAATGCATTTTACAATAAATAGATTTATTGTAGGGGAAAATATGTCAAAATGACAAATAAATGCAATAAACCTCATTCAGGGACACTGACAGATGAATTCCTTTACAGCTTCTAAATTAGTTAAATATCTGTTTAAAGAATGTAGTGAAAGGAAGGCTTGGAAATGCACACATACACTGGCTGCACCACACTTTAAAGAACCAGAGCAGGTCTCAATATTTATCATGGTGAAATTAAGTCAAACATAATGGAATGGAATCTATTACTACTACAATGTTGTGAATGTGGTGTATTGTACTGTATATGGTCTGATGTATAGACAGGAAAGGTAATTTTTGAAATGTGTTTGAATAGGTCTTACTGTAAACTTAAATTAATGTGGTATCCTACTACACCAAAATTAGAGTATTCAAATAAAATGGCACAATAATGTTCTAACTCTTTATTATTTAAAGAGCTTATGTGTATTTTAGTCCCAGCATTAATTATATTATCTCAGATAACACTGGTAAAAAGCACATTATTACAGTCAGGAACATTTTAGCTTATTTAGATTTTCACACAGAGGTTATTCTTTTTGCACACTTTTTAAAGTAAAAAAAAAGTTTATTTTTAACTTTGGTAAGTGGGATTAACATTTATTTTTTACAATGACTCAACTGTTACTAGTTCATGAGATTAGCTGCTTAAAAAGAAAAACTTGAAAGACAATGGAAAACAACAAGAATTAAGAAAAGTACATTTATAGAATGCGCATTCACTTGTTAAAATGGTGTTGTAATGCTAAATGTATGATCTTATAAAACACCCATTTGATGAAATACTCATATGGAACATAAATAAAAAGGGGGGACTGTGGTCATAAAGAATTGGACATTTTTGATCCAATGGAAATGAGGATATGCTTGCCTACAGTGTATAAATGCTAGTCAGTCTTAGTGGTTCATTTTTTTCTGTTCCCTTCTTAACCCAGGGAGACTGCCTGAACACCTTTGTAATGACAAATCTAATTGCAAACAGCTAGAATGTTACCTAAACTTGGCATCTCAGCGCTCGCTTGCTCATAGGAGCCTTTTGGGCAGTTCCTGCAAGCTGAAAATGGTAGCTGCTTGCCTAGAGGGTGATACGAGGGAAAGAAATAAGACAGAAACTCAAGCTGTAGGATACGTAACGCCTTTGTCGGAGCAAACAATAGACAAAACCAACATTGCCTGGAAGGGGAAATTTGAGTCTGCAATCTGTTAGACTTTATGCACTGATAAGAGATGGGATCCTGCATTGCTTTTCTGAGGAGAGTACAGTAAACACAAAATCCAGTCAGAACAGGTCTTTTAAAGTCTTCTCTGCCTTGGGCTTAACATGACACTTAAGTGCTACTACAAGTAAAAAGAAAAGGCAACTCTGCACACATTACAAACTGCCTCTCTTCCAAGCTCCAGGGCTAAAATGTCAGTGGAGGTCCTTTAGAAAAAAAAAGAGAAGTCTATAGTGATTTGTTTCATTTTCATTACAACTACTTTGTGAATATACAAGGAGTAATCATGGATCTAAATAGGTTTGGAAGTGACTGTTTTCTAAACCTGTAACCGTAAACGTCTTCCTTTTAACAAATGAAGCTGTGTTTTCCACATGGTGAAGCTCATTGTAGTCAAATCTCTAAATGTGTACTTTTAAACTGAAAGACACAAATCCCAATAGGAAGGTAGCAACATCGAAATGGATACTATTGCAGACTACCCCATTCACACTTAAAAGGATATCTGTAGTCATTGACTATAGTGTGTCAGTTGAATAAATGTATCTGTGTGCAGAGTACTAACAAACAATACGTTATAGCTTGGCCTAAAATTAAATGAAACAATCTCATTTTTACCATCTTCAGTACACAAGCATCTTTGTTTTAATTCCCCATGGACACCAGCTGGGTGTTCTCTGTTTAAACTAGCAGCTACTAAACCCTGACAGTTTATCTAGATAAATAGCATTACCTACATTTTGTTCACTATTGCCCCTGAAAGAAAATACTGTACTTCACATAAAAAAATGAGTTTAAAATAATCAGATAGTGGCAGTATTACATTAGGTAAGTTGCTATGAGATTTGTTTTGAAAATAAAAAGAAAATAATGGTGCCTGGGAGCTGTGAATTTTATACTGTTAACCATGGGTATCTTGTTTTCTTGCATTGATTCGCTTTTGAGAACAACACCTATTTGTGGTAGTTAACATACATTATAATTTGGATTGGATTGTGATAGAACATGAAAATGGAATGTATGTGTATTTCAGTTAAAAATAATATCACAGAGGCATTAACAACTTTAGCTATGTTTAACAGAGTGTGGTCTAGGGGAAATGCCAACACTTGTTGTACAGTTTTACTGCTTTACTTTAATTTTTGAAAATATTGTTCAATTAGTCTAAAATATAGGTACTGAAAATCTTATATTCTCATGTCACCGAGTTTATACTTTATACTTCTTTATACTATACTGCATTTGACTAGTATAACAGATAAACCGGAGTACATTATTTGAGAGGCTAGATAATTTCCAGGTTCTCACTAATATACTGGTATTTCAGACTCAAGGGTGATCTGGGAAAGCGCAGGAAATAAAGCAGACCAGAACCTGAATTTCCAAATAAACCAGGTCACAATAAATATCTGTAATGATGAAACAACATTGTTGGCAGCCGTAATACTTTCTAATGGTCCATTTCTACTTTGAAGTCCAAAAATTTTGACCTCACCCATTCAGTGTGGGTTCCATTTGTAAACTGTCCTTGCTTCCTGCTATCAAATAAGACCTTTTTCTTTTTCTTTTTTATTTCTTACTTATTCCACTTAGCTTACTGCACATCACTCTGCTTGTATTATGGTGAACTGGTACAAGGGTGTATTCCCCATTTAAGTGTTACATATGGATAGGAAACACATGGAGTATGAATATAGGAATATGTGAGCTTGAAGCAGCTACTTACAAAAAAACTTAAACGTGTTTATGTTTACATATCATTAATAAAAAAATTTAATTTAAAAATAATGTGACTAAGCAAAAAAAAAAGTTAAATTATATTAGGTTATATAGTTAAATGTGTCATGCTCTAGAATCAGTCCTGAGCAGAGCAATCAGATAAACTCACAAGGTCAATGTAATGTCCTATATGGTATTACACAAATGGTTATAGGAGTTTGATACAAGTTACCCAGGAAAATTGGTGAAGCTGATACTCTGGCTTCTTGCAAGAAATATATGGATGGGTTTCTTGGGTGAGGTAGCCACAAGCTACCAATGAAGCAAAACGGGCTGAACATCCCCCTCACATTTGTATCCAATAGTTAAGCATAACCAGTGTAACTAAAACAGCTCTACTGTAAAGGAACAAGTAATAGGTTTATTCCATGCTGAAAAGAGAAGAAAGAAAACACAACTTTTCGGCTGTGGAGCCTTTCTTCTCTTTTGGAATTGAATTAACCTTTAATTGTACCTGAACTACTTCACCTCTACTTTAATATATCATTTCAAGAACATAAAATCTCCATTCTCTCACACATTCCCCACATTACAGGATATATCCACTTGACTTCCAATGAGAATAGATGCAACATGACACAATTCCAACTGTGACAACACATCAGAATACAGAAATTTAATCTTTACTTCTTTATGTGTATTCATGTGTATTCATACTGTATGAAAGGAAATAAGAAGTTTTAATTATATGGATAATCCCATCTAACTACTTTTCCTAATTTAAAAGGAAGTATGAAGTAGTATGAAGCACAAAAGCATTTTTAAGTCTGTACTATTCCAGTACTAATACGACTGCTTCATTAGGATGTTACCCATACCATAATATTTTTAAAACAGCCTTAAAAAATACCAAATTTAGTTGTAATTTAGTTTAAGTATCAGGAGCAACACCTGAACTCGTTCATTCCTTTCTTATCTGTATTGAACAAGAAATGTTAATATAATAGGGAATGTAACGCACCAGACAGCTCTGCTCCAATTCCTCCACGCTGTCTTATTTAGAATGCATCACAACAGCTGTGATGTGAAGATACACTTGCACATGTGGGACAAACATTAAAAAAAAGATGTAATCCCTCTTTACAGTACTATCGGAAGATAGCCTGTCTGCGTGTGCTCCCTATTGTATCCAAACCTGGAAGAAAATAAAATGAAACAAATGCCAGTTACTGTAAAGCCTACCAAAATCCCTCTCAGTAGGGCGTCAACTGAATAGTTTTCCACAATTCATTGCCAGCAGCTATTGCATTAATAATCTGCTGTTAATTTTACTGGGGTTTAAATCAGACAAGCTCTGAAACAATTCTGCTATTGTTTCCCTCCTGTGGTGGGAGGTGTGAGTCGTTGTTTTAGGTCATACCCAGTCAAGAGTGCTAATGCACTAATGTAAACACTAACAACTCCTCCTCTGTTCATGCCTTTTTGTTCCTCATTGACTTGCAATAACAATTAGCAGTCTGCTGAGCCAAGGTGCAAAACTTTACATGTGCAGATAGATGTATTGTAGACCGTCTGAAAAACGTTCATAATGCATTGCCATAATAATTAGTATCCACATTTAAGATTCACATTTTTTAAGAAAGTTGATTGTGATGCAGCTCTACAGTCAGATTTTTCAGTTACCTTTATTATTAAAAACTTGGAATATTGTCTGCATTTTCAAGATGACTTTCAAAGTCTTCCCATGACTAAAATTTTACTGCCAAGATTTCGAAAGTAACTGTAACCATGTGGTAATGCAAAGTATTAAAACAGGATTTAGGTGAGGGAAAAAACAAAATGGTAAAGCAGATTAAAAGTTTTGGAAGAGTTTATTTGGAGATGAACATACTGGAGCAAAGTCTACAATGGGAAAAAAGCCTCAAAAATAATCTTCATAGATTTATTTTTGTCATTGTGAAGTTTCGCAGAAGCCTGAATCATGACACATTCAGCCTCAATACACATACAGTACTGACAGAGACAATTTGAAAGGGGAGTCTCTCCCTTTAGCTGATGTTATCACTTACACTACTGTCCTACTAATCTTTTTGTTAGTAAGTAGATACGTAATGAGGGTCAAAATTAAGCAAAAAAAATAATGCCCCACACAGCAGCAGAATGTTTGGCCTAGTATAGAACACCCCCTAGAGCCCATAGTGTATGTGATGTCTTTTCCAGAAGACCCACTTTACTGAAATCACCTTCTCTGCCCCGTCCTTCAGAAGAGTAAATAAAAAACCTGTGACACAGACCAAACACTTGTAACTTTGAAGATGTATATTTGCAATGTTGTGTTTAATACAGAACAATCACCATCCAATTCAGGTACAACTGCTGTTATTCTCTATTTTTGTTATTGAGCTTTTATGGAAACACAAACTCCAGTATGTACTTTCCATAACCCGTTGTCTGCCTTTTTTAACGCTTAGCTGACTTCTCTGCTAACAATTATTGATGTGCTTTGGTAAATGTTACATTTTGAGTACCCCTTCTGGAATTTATCTCTATTGATGGGAATGCATTTAAAATTACAATGGAAAAAAAAAGCCAGGCAAGCAAAAACTTACAGTAGCTCTTCCTATTGTACTGTTGTTTACTATTACATGATTGAAATTTTCCTAATGCAGAAGAGGGAGGTCTAAATTTAGATATCTAGCACCACCACCAGCCACCAAAATATGTCATCAAGTATTACATCACTTTTATGAAACACTGATGTGTAAACTGATGCATTAATCATTCAGGAATAATCCTTGATTTTTTTCAGGCATTATTATTTGTACTGGTAATGACCTTTTGTTTGTGCATTTCATAGTCCTCCTATGCATACAATGCATACAGTATGTGATCTTCAAAACAGATGTGATCACCGTGGATGTAAAACACTCATCAAGCATAAAACGTTTTCAAAGTACTCAATGGAATATACATTTGCACATGAAATTAAGAAATGCTATGTGTTTTACAAATAATGTTGTAAAGCCTTTAAAATGTTCTTATTTTTGGATCCTTCAAAAATAGTAATATAAGAATAGCTTCCTTATATTTGCCAGAGAGTTTTTTTTTAATCTAATAAATTGGAACTGCATTACAATTAGGAAATTCCATTTCAAATAATTATTTTGCAGATTCATGCGAACATTGTCATCTTTAATGGACAGGTGTCCATTTAACAATAGCAGCAAAGCTGACACTAATGGATTAGTTTATATGCAGCATCTGAAAATGTGAAAGCATTGAAAGGGCTTAAATATTGAAGAACCCTGAATGTGCAAGCTTTCTGGATAAATATTAGATTTTAATTTATATAACTAATACATTCATATTTCTCTGGTTATAAAGGTGAGCTAATACGAAACTAAAGACTGATTTTTATTTATGCATTTAGTATACTGCACTTTTAAAAGTGAGATTCATAGCTTTTATTCTAATTCTACCAACATTTTCCTTGTAGAATTGTATTTTTTAACACTTCCTGGTTGGTATAAATAAAATAAAAATGTAGAATTTTGCTTTTATACTGACAATACCTTTATACATATTTCAAATGAGGAAAGCAGTTTCAAATGCTGAAAAGACCAGGTTCTTCAAGAAATGCCATTTGATGACGTGATCTACTTGAACACCACTCATAGCACAGTACTTCTAAAATTGTTTCATAACACAGGCTACACCTATAACCTCACACAGTATTTCATCACAAAGAAATGGGTGAGATCCTGTTTTTCTATTAGCCCATAGGCAGGCTTATGCGAGGATAAGTAGTAGTATAGTAGCTGGTTCTGGAAATCTGATATCCTTGGGTTCTTTACATCAGACCTTGTTTCCTTAATATAGTGTATGAGAGAGCCATCCTGCAAGTGCTTTCTTAATATTGAAAGCACTTTGCTGGAACATGTTGGAAAATCCAGTGCATTATAACAGTGTTTACATGTGAGGACTCTTCAGTATTCCAAAGCTGCAAAATCATAACTGACCTATACCATAGGATCATTAAGAAACATAACAGTAAAAAGCTGTTAGTTTCTATATTGGTATTGTATATGTAAGGTTAAAAAAGATTTTTACAGAAGAAAAATACCATGTGAGAAGCAAGATCGAATAACAATGTTTAATTCAAAATGTTTTTTTAAATAAGAGATCTGTGAACATTATGCCTATGAAAAAAGTGCTTGATTTAAATTTTAAAATGACACCATCTAATATATAAATGTGGTCTACTTGGATATCTCCCAGATCCATGATTGTAATTTATAGTGTATATTGAAGGTTCATATACTGTGTGGATTTTAATTCCTGTTTATTTTATCAGTCTTACACAAATGTCTCATGATCACTATTTCATGGGAGTTCTATGATTTTTATATATTTTAGTGTTTCTTAAGAATGCTCTGAGTAGCCCATTTAATGGCACAGTTCATGCTGCACGGACTATTTTGCTCATACGGGTTCTGTTTAAGTTTATTAAGACAGCAAGATTATAGTAAAATTACATGAGTAATTAGAACAACTACTGGTGCTGAAAGCCAACACCAAATGTAACACTATTACAATAATTACTGTTTCTGCCAATTAAGGGTTTAACTCTTCCCCTTCTGGAATGAACATTAATGAACAGGAAATTGCAGTGACATGTCAAACCCTGTTGTAATGCAATGTTGTACCCACAATCTTTGGAGGAACTTACAGTATGCCTGACTGTGATGTTAGAGCCATTGAAAAGTGCTGAAGATCCACCTGAATAATATGGTTGACAGACAAAAAAAAACTCCCCTGTTCACTCAAGTGTCAAGTCCAGACACTTCAAAAACATGAGCTATTGAGTTAAATATTTTTAAATGGCTTGCAACAATGTCTGCCTGCTAGATCCCAAGTATAAATCCATTGAAACCTATGAAGTCTTTAGTCCCTCACTACCATCCATCTATCCATTTTCTAACTACTTCTTCCAATTCAGGATTTTGGAGGAGTCAGAGCACATCCTAGGGCCAATTTTCCCAGAAGCCAATTATCCTTCCAGTATACAAACTCCACACAGATAGCATGCCAGGTGGAATTTAACCCAGGGACCCCAGCATTGTAAGGATTACCACTGCACCACCATGCCACTTCACCACTTCTTTCTTAATAAGTTAATTTTAAAATTTTAAAGTGGCAATGACAAATCAATATACAGTTTTCCACATATAATGATATAATCAATTTTAGGACACTGAGGTTTAGTGGTTAAGACTGTCTCCTCACAGTTCAGGGGTATTGGGTTCAGTTTGGAGGGCACCTTCTGTGTGGACTTCAGAGTGTGTACATGTTCACAAGAGTTTTCTCTGGCTGCACTGGTTTCCACCCACAGTCCAAAGAAATATAGACTAGGTTAACTGGAGCCTCCTAACTGCGTACGTGAGACAGATGTCTTGTACGTAGTTTGGTTCTTTTTGTTTAACCCTTTGTCTATTGAGTAAGGCTCTGACTCACTGTGGCACACAAAGGATAAAACAATTACATAAAATGTATGGGTGATCAGTTTTAAACATATGTGATTTATAATATGTTTAAAATTTGGAATTCAGATTGCAAATTATATTATTAAATGAGGCAAGATAATGTGAGATAAACATGGCACTAAAATCTGGCCTCAGCTGATGATTATACAGTAAGACCTGACTATCCAGAATGTTTTCACATTGGATGCTAACATGATTTTTGTTTTGTTTTTTCTTGTGTGTTGTTTGTTTGTTTTTGAGTACTACGGTACATGCAATTCCTTCAGAGCCTGGTTGTGCCTTCAAAATATGCAAAAGTAGGCAGAGGGTGGAATTATGAATTTCCCACCTGGACAACAATGACTGAAATTCTATTCAATTATTTACCATGGCAACCGGCAAAACACAAAAGGCAAAGAATGGATGCAGAGAGAGCTGCCTGACTGAAACCACTGCAGTGTATCCTTCAGCTCATGAATACACAGCACCACTTTCCACATATACTTCAGGGCCATAAGCCTACACAGTAATTATATGCTTTGGAACACTCCACTTAAGTGCACCAATAATATAGTGAGTGCATATGCTCTCTAATTTGGTACCTGCAATCTAAAATAAGATGTAGGGTAAAAACTCTGTTAAAAACATCAAAATGATCCAGCTAATTTAATTTTTGTCTCAAGCTGCAGAACTTGGTTCTTCATTATGTAAGAGATTAATAATGCAAGGAAATCCATTAGTATGATAACTCTGTTAGGTACTCTAAGAACTATGAGAAACATAAAGGCATATTTTATTTTAAGAAGCACATCCACAGACCAGACTGCAATACATTGTGAGCTCTTCACTTTCACTGACAGTAATGGCTGATATTAAGAAAGATACACTGATAATTTATGCCTGATCAATTTGTTTGCTTATCTCACTGATCTTAATGATGATCTAAGCAATTCTAACCAGCATTGGCTGATATCAAATATTGTGATAATCAATAAAAAGCACCTATCTCTTGGTGTCATCTAGTGGTCATAACGCCTTACTGCATGGCTGGGATGGTGTGGGGGGAAACAAGATAACACATCTACTTGTTTTAGAACACAAGACTTAGGAAATTGTTTTTTTTTCTTTTCCAGAAATGAGTGTTCACAGGTCAGGTCAACAAAGGAAAGGCCCACTCCTCGCCCTTCAACCTATCTCTTTGATACTCCTCTTTGATAGGTCATGACATGTCACAGAGTAGCTCAGCTACCATGCATTGGTGTAAAGGTACTGTCTGCTCTCCATTTAGATGGTGACTGGGTGCTGTTAAGGGACATCCGCTGCCAATACAGAGGGATCCTCACGGTTGACTGAGTAGCACTCAAGGGATTCTAACAGATTGAGTTGACATGCTAACAATCTGATTGCAGATGGCACTGGAAGGGACTGATGGAACAGAGAACTCTTCTCTGACCCTGCTGTCACCTTTCTTTCCCCAAACAGCATGGGGACAGTGGCTGTGAGAGAGCCTGTGGTGGCTGCAGACTGAAGAAGACACTCCTGACTAAAAGATAACAAAGTCCATTACACATTCTATAGAAAGGGCATGGCAAACAAGAGTGTGCAGCAGTCATATTCTTGTATTAGCAAAACACTGAGGCCTCCTTCCAGGGGATATGAGAATTGTTTTATTTTATCAATGATTAAAAATGAGCATCTGTATTTTTATAAAATAGTAACATCACAATGTATTTCTTGTTCCTTTGCAAAAATGGACAAAACTCTCTCTATAAAATATCTAGCCATTCTCTTATAAAAAAATTAGAAATGAATATGTAAACACATTTATGTCATTATCTAGATTTCTAGTTTGTTCCCATGTACCAGATATGATATATGTAGTTTTTTTTTTTCATAATATGACATAGATCTCAAAGATGCATTCATGGTAAACAACATGTTTCTCTCAGGATTTGACTATTTTGTTCATCTGTAAATTTATTCAGATATTTTGACGTTCTATTGGCTCTCATTTTATAATCAGAAATGAGCCTCAGTCTATCTGAAAGTAAAAATAAATAATGTTTATTGCGCTAGGCCAACATTTTATTAATGCCCAGCTAATGATGTGTTTGTATTTGTTTAGTTTTGTGCTATATGATGTATCACACACATTTGATATAATGATTTTTATAGTGGGAATGTACTTTGTTTAAAAATATTCTGTTAGGACAGTTTTACATTCCCTAACAGAATAGAAAGGGAAAATTAAAATGTGTTATATTAACATCCCTAAGAAAATTGAAAAATGTCTTTGCCTTTATCTGTAAGCTCACTCTGTAATATGTTTGTCAGACATTATGCTGAGTATTTTACCAATATTTGTAAGAAAGAATATTTGATTCATTTTTTTCTATTGTCTTCTCTTTTCCTCAGCTTTTGTGAAACAAAGTTTAACAGTTGCTAGACCTTTCATTTGAAACATTTATTTGAGAAAAAGAGGGTATATCTCCTTTAGATGCAAAGGCTCTATGGGATTATGTCCTTTTCTGTTTTATATTTGATAAGAACTCTTAGTTTCAGACAGTTTTTGGGCTATAACACAGGAGGGAATGGCACCAGTCCTGTCGACAACAGGGTTGAGATAGCAACCAAATGAATAGAACAGGATCTTGCAAGTCTGAGACTGAAGATTTTGCCCTCTGATAAGGTCTGCTGCAGTTTGCCTTTGAGAAATGAGTCTCTCATGGTAGGGTTCAATGTGAAATCATTACATTCTAACATTCTTTTTAGAGTTCTTACAACTACTTCAAACTACTACAAGTGAAGAAGTTTATTTGTGGACAAAAAATAATTTAATTTTAAAAAATATAACTTCCTACATTTGATTTCTATTAAACCATGGCAAGATAATATAAAGTAATGGTTTTCTTTTTAGGAATTCTTGAAATGAAACACTCTGTCAACTGGAACGTCTGGATATTTTAACCAATACTTCCAAACTCAATTGCTCTCTCCAGAAATGGTCTGTAGAAGGACATTTTTATTAGCTTTCTTCCCATTATTAATACCTCACATACTGTATGTTAATAAGCAAACAAATTCCAAATACTCTCTGCATTACTGGGAAAAACTAGATCACCACAATCAAAAAGGCACAGTCCAGAGAGTGCGTGACGGGATAATTAGCACCAGTTTGTCTGGGAGCTCGCACGTGGGTCTCTGTGGGTTGTGAGAAGTGTGAAATCAGAATGTCACACTCGGCAGGACTCACCAGCAACATGCACTGCAGGGGGTACTCAGCAAATGAAATGAAAATAAAAGTACTTTAAAATCTTTTTTCTGAAGGATGATATCAATCTACATTTACAATACACTCTGAAAATATATCTTAAACATTCTGTTATGAAATGATGTGCTCATTTGAGAAAGTTCATGGTAAATATGTTCTCACTTGTTCACAAGCCCTCTTGTAATCATTTTATGTACTACTTTGCTCTTACAGTAGCTAATTCTAGTGGTATTATTTTTTTTCCTGACAGCAACAGATCCAGTAATTAGTTATTATTATTAGCCTTTTAATTTTTGGTAAAAAAAGGAATTTAAACAGCAATTGAGAAATGTGATTTTTTATCATTCATAAAAAATGGGTTTTTTGTGTACAATCGTTTAAGAACATCAGTTTACATAATAATCTAAGGACGAGAGCTAATACAGAGTATTAAACATACAATAAGTAAATGCAATTTACTTTAAATATTCCAGCAACAATAAAATTCCACCAGTAAAATGAATTTTAATTTTAACTATTAATAAAAAATGACATAATGATGCTACAGGTAGTTAGCATTCCAAGAAAATGGAAGCATCACATTTCCCTTAACATTCACTATATAGAATATCATAGCATACTTAGGTGTATGCAATTGGTTATCTCCAATGTGTTGAACATAGATTTTGATAGCCCTGTTGGCTTGAAGACTATCTGTTAATATGAAAACTGTATTAATGACTATTATACTCTAAGGAAAAATAATGTTACTTCAAACACAAACCTGTTTTATTGTGGTTAACTGCATGCTAAACACAACTTGGGGATTTCTTTGTGTACTCAGGACATTGAACAAGTAAGTGATCCTGTATAAGTGGAAATATTAAACAATGCAATTATTTTCTTATTAAGAGATCCCGTGACATTACCAAATTTCAATTATTGACCATTTGTTTCAAAATGGAGACAAAAGAACCTGCTAAGTAAAACAAAGCACATTTTCCACACAAGTACATTATGGGCAAAATTACATTTATACAAATATGTGACTTTGTTGTAAATACAATGTGAAAAGTGAAAAATATCTGTCTAAACTATGTGTATTCTGAGCTGTGTTCTTCATGACATGCTGTTGATACATAGAGCTACTGTAGAATATGGTCTGGTCTTATAGTTTGTGTCCACAAATCTTGTGGGATTTGGTGTTTTGGGGGGGGCACTTAGAGTTTCCTGGTTTTCATCTCTTACACCCTAGCTTTTAACTTCATAATAGAACTAAGTAGAAGTTTAATTTGAGCAATGTTATTTCTTCCAAATCTAAATAATATAATTAACAAAGAAATTAATTAAATCATGGTGGGCCATCAGGTCAAAGTTTTTTTTTAGACTTTTTTTATACACTTTCTTTTTTCATCAGTTATTACCTGCTTCAGCGTGTGTGTGCTCCAAGTGATCCTCTGGATAAATTAAGATTGCTGATCTAGCAAATAACACAAAACAATAAAAAAGTGTATTTGTAACATGCTGTCCTACTGACTGACAGTCACTGACTGATACTTTTCTTCTTTATACTTTTTGTAAGAAACTGAAAATAAATTAATCAGACATTCAGAGTTTTCTAAAAGATCACCAAAAATATTTTATAATCAGCATGAACAGCACAAATAGGGCCAATCTTCAGTGTTCTGATATTAAAATTTAGATCTGACACTTGAATGCCAAAATATTATGGGGATAACAAATTAATTATTAATGATGGTCATTACTAAATCACCCTCTTGCCAAAAATGTCAACAATCAACTTCTTGTTCCAAATATGTAGGATTTTCTTTCCTGCACATCTTGAAGTCCTAATGTCTTGTGGAGACTATGGGTCTGGCTTAAATAGTTTGTAATTGAATTGCAGGTCCAACTGTCACAGAAACTGCAAACTATTTAATGTGTCAGGGGGAAAAATGTCAAAAATCACGATAGCATACACCAAGCAAGTAAAGACAGATTTAGGAAAGAGAAACAGTAATTGCAGGTGAAGCTTACTGACAGGGATAGATGGACACTAAACAGGGGTGAGTTTCCCAAAAGCATCGTAGCGCTAAGAACATCGTAAACTCGCTCTTAAGATCGATCGTTAATTTACAAGTGTTTCCCAAAACCCATCGTAACTTAAGTAGCTCGTTAAATCCTTCGTAGTCTACATTCTCCCCGACCCACTCATTAATCACTAGGTGCTTCTTAAACTGGCTACCTCTTGCGCCAACCTTAGCGACAGAGATCGCCAGACAGAGCGCATTAAATTCACGTCATGGGAATTCTCTGGAAATATAGAATACTAAGATTTTATATTAAGGATTTTGATATTTTGTTGTACTATGTAAGAGGAAATTTGAAAAATAACATTTATTTATACAGTAATGAATTTATTATTCATTTCATATTCATAAGTCAAATGTTTTAATAATACTCCCTCTTCTATTACTTTTGAGGTGGGGTTTAAATTGTATTTAAATTCCATAAAGAACGTGAAAAATGCCAACGCAAGGAAAACATTTGATATATGTAAAAATATAACTTGGCTACATAAATATTTACCTCATTACCGTTGGCAGTTAATTGTTTTTTTGTTCATTTTATGTTTTCTTTCTTTTATCTGTATTTTCTCCTCTACTTGTATTTGTTTGGGAGCTGCAAGGGCACATGCCCAGAGAACCCCAATCCGTTACAATACACTTAATTAAAAAGAAAGGCTAAGTTTTATACTTGGCTAGATGATATTATTTTCAGGATGAAATGCAACAATGCATTATTTAAGTTAAATCATTGGGCCTAACATGTATTTATAATGTAGCGCCACGCAGGGCGCTTTTGCCATGCGCACGCAAGGCGGGCTGAAAACAGCACCTGGGGACTACCGGACTATATGGGGTAGGCTGGGATACAGTCTCTTCCCTTTGTGTGTGTGTCTGATAGTGTAGGTGCAGCGCTGTAACCCCTGTCCCTGTGTGTGTACCTTTCCCAATTAGAGTTAATAAATGTGTTATTCAACCCCATTCCCTGAGTCCCACTCCTGCTCCATTCCGTACTGAAACCCGCAGTCGATACAGTATTTAAAGTTCAAATACCGTTTTATGTTCTGTCGTGATTGTTGACGGTAAAGCTTAGACCTACTTGTTTTAAAATGTGATTATAGATCCTGTATTTGTTGAGTGACACATGCCAAGCTTAGTAGTTAATTTTTCCATTGAGTTCCAATACACCCAATAACTATAAATAACAACAGTTTTTTCTCATGAAACACTGTGATTCTTAACAATGGCAGCACGCCAAAAAATATTGCTTTAAATCAAAGACGTCTTGCAGGATGCATATACTGTCCACACAGTTAAACTTGGTTTTCTTTTACAGCATGTCAGTCATTTATTTTATTTTCTCTTAGAAACAATAAGGGTCCCATTTTGTGCTTATCTATAAACTTTCACTTAAATGGTTGTTAAATTATGATGTCATGTTTGCTTCATATTCCTTTTCACAACTTTATTTCATCCCACTGAAGGACCAAAACCGACACTATGTAATGAAAGTATTGTCAGTCGATTGTTTTTCAATCAACTTGTAATGCTTTTTGCTAAGCGACTTCAGGGGAGGGGTTAACAAAGAAGTACTTTATACTCGCTTGATAAATGACCGATTAAGAGGGGTTTTGGGAAACGCACGAAAAAGTAGCTCGTACGTTATGTACGTACATCATAAAGATTAATAGTTTTCGGGAAACTCACCCCAGGATAGTTACTAAAAACCACAAAGCAACAGCCATAGAGCTGAATCTACATCTCAACAGCCTCAACAGAAATTGTACATCATGAGCTTCAAAAAACTGATATTTATGGTATGGTCTGCCATTCAGAAAAGTCAAAGCTAATGCACAGCAATACATTACCTGAGGTAATGAGCACAAAACCCGGAGTGATGGGAGAAATTACTCAGCACATGGAAAAGAATAATATTTGTCTTTTCCTCTTCCTCCTAGAGTACATCTGGAGGGGTTTATACTGTATTTGAAAAAAGCCAAAGGAAGCCTTCAACCTACACTGCCTGCTCCCAAGTGCTAAATACAGTGGTGGATCTGTTATGGTAGTCATCTACTAGGAGTCATTGGCTCTGATTATTACATTGAATGGTAGAATTAAGTCTAAGTAATATGAGGCCATTTTAGGCAATCAGGATGTTGCTCTATTCCAAGGTGATAAAACCCCCATACACAACACTAAATTAATTCAAGAGTGGTTTCATGAATACCAGGAAGACTTCACACACCTTCCATGACCTCACCAATCACCAGATCTAAAAGTTCTTGAACATTGAGTACAGAGTAGATTTCTACCTCTTTGATCTTTCAAAGAACTGGAAGCTTTCTTAAAGAGTGGTCCAATATCCTACTAGAAACAGTTAAAAACTATTAGTTAAATATTCATATCTTGCTTGGTGTTTCCTTTATTTAGTCCACCCCCTGTATATGACATGTGCAGGTGTGCCATTGTATATAAACACTTCTTTTAGAGATTACTGTTTATGGATTCATTGTTTCAGTCTTCTTTTTCTAGATATATATTTTAAAAGTAATTCCCACCCTTTTCAATTTATACATTTTCTACTGAAAACCTCAAAAGCCTTCTTTTTCACATCACAACACGGGAGGTATGTTTCAATATAATTGATATAGCAAACAGTTATATTTCAGAAGGTTAGCAGATGAAGCTTAATGTACTTTTTACAGAATTCTAGTACACTCAGACTTTGGTATCCGAACTTAATTAATTCTTGAAAATCTATTTCAAAAATAAAAATTCCATTATTTGTTATGGGGAAAATTGTACCCCATTCCCAACCGAAGACAAGTTCATTCAAAAACCACCCTAAACATATAGTACCATACAGATCATTATAGCAAGCTTAGTGACCAATGCGGTTGTACTCAAATAACCCAACTATAGCTGTAAAATAATCAATGATATCATATGTACATTTTTTATTCTTTCATATGAGATAGCTATGCAAGCGATCGGCTAGAACGATGAGCATACTGTTGTTCACTATTACGCTAAAGAATCTTATTCTCTTCCTTAAGACCCCATAATGAACAGCAACTACAAAACAAACACAAAAAAACACTTTCCAATTGCAAATCACAAGTTTTCGCTGTGATCGTAAACAAAGTTCTGCTGCCTCAGGGTGTCCTTAACCACAATCTCTTGCAACCATGCAGAAACAAACAGCTGTTCGGTGGCTCTGAATCCCGATGTTTGCAGAAGGTTCTCGGCCAAAATCTGTCACTTTCGAACTTCAGTTTGATATCGAACGTTCTTACACCAAGGTATGAGTGTCTTTATAATTCTGGTTTCAAGCCAGAAACCATTATATTTCTGATTTAGGCAATTTTAATGAATGTCACAAAGAAACAAAACATTCCTGAGAATCTGAATCATTCCTAATTCCTGAAAAAGACAATAATTCCTTTCTAAATTCCAACGTAGTGCATTTAAAATCAAGAACAGGAGACACTTTTTAAATAATTGGTTGTAGGAGTTAAGGACAAGCTATGTAGCCATGTTGTTGAAGCTAAGAAACTGGCTTCCTTTAAGAAATGGATGGGATCCTTGGATCAATTAACAGCTAGCTACTAAATGGGTAAACCAGCCAAATGCCCTCTTGTTGTTTCTAACATTTTTTGGTTCTTAGGAGCATAACAGAAGAAACTATTTAAAAAAAGGTCCACACCTCAGCACGTACAGTGTTTCATTGTGGCTAATTACATTCACATTTTTTAAACACTTCTGAATGATTCTGAATGGAAAGTTCACTATTTATACAGAAGTGTTATGACAGGGCAGTAAAAATTCTTTGTAAAGATTTTAACAAAATTTAAGATGGAAGGGTGGAGAAATGGGTGAACTGGTTAGATTTTTGCAAAACCGAACTCAATATTTTATGTATCTAAAGTCAGTGTTATGGTAACCTTTACTACTGTGTGGGAACAAGTAATAGGTTTATTCCATGCTGAAAAAAAGAAGAAAGAGAACACAACGTTTCGGCTAAAACCGGGTAAACCGGGTAAAACCTCCTCCCCAAAATCCACAAACCGGACACCCCTGGACGCCCCATCGTATCAGCATGTAACTGTCCAACTACTTACATCTCAGCCTTTCTCGACAGCCTCATGAGACCGCTGGTTGAAGATCTTCCCTCATACATCAAAGACACCAACCACGCGCTCCAACTTTTTAATGATTTCCAATTTCAGGGTACCGAATGCTACATTTTTACCGTGGACATCACATCTCTGTACACCGTCATTCCCCATAATGACGGCCTTACAGCCCTCAAGCACATGCTGGACAAACGCACAGTGCTTGATCCACCCACCCACACCCTGGTACGCCTTGCAGAATTGGTCCTCACACTGAACGCATTCTCTTTCAATAATCTTTTTTACCAACAGGTCAGTGGAGTTGCCATGGGCACCAGAATGGGACCCAGCTATGCCAACATTTTTGTCGGCTGGGTAGAAGAACGCTTCTTCGCTTCCTACACTGGCTATGTCCCTGACCTCTACAAACGATATATTGATGACTGCGTCGGTGCCGCCACATGCTCCAACGATCAGCTTGAGTTCTTCCTGCACCATTTCACCAACTTCCACCAGTCCCTCAAATATACGGTTAACATATCTTCCACTACTCTTCCGTTTCTATACATCCACTTGTCTATCAACTACCCCCGACTGTCCACTTCAGTTTATTACAAACCCACGGATTCACACAGCTACCTCCTGTACAGCTCATTTCACCCCAACCACACTAAAAACTCTCTTCCTTTTTCACAGTTCCTTAGGTTACGACGATTATGCAGTGACGACATCGACTTCGAGAACCAAGCCCTCGAAATGTGCTCATTTTTCATCAACAGAGGATACCCCAGCAGTGTGATTGACAGGGCCCTTGCCCGAGCCAAAAACACCCCCCGGACCATCAACCCGATCAGGAACTCCCGCCGTAACAATCGCATTCCTTTGGTGCTTCCTTACCACCCTAACACACTTCCTATCCCCAGGACCATTAACCACAACTTTTCCATCCTACAGGATGATCCCTCCATTGGGGCCCTCTTTTCTGATCGCCCTATCATCTCATATCGCCGACCACCTAATCTACGTAACCTCCTTGTTTACAGCTCCCTTGACCGCCCTCAACAACCATCCACACCAGGCACTTTCCCTTGCAACAGAGCTCGCTGTATCACCTGCAAGTACACAGCCACCACCACACTCATTCAAGGCCCCTCAGGACAATTCCGGATCACCCAGACAGCATCTTGTACCTCCAGCAACCTTATTTACTGTATCTCTTGCAGTAAATGCCCAGCCATCTACGTTGGAGAAACAGGAAGGAGACTCGGAGACCGCTTCAGAGAACACGTCAGGGCTGTGAAGATTAAAGATCTCTCCAAGCCCATTGTTTCTCATTTCACCTCTGACGGCCACGACCACTCTAATCTCTCCGTCTGTGTTCTCAAAGACGGTTTTCCGAACTTATACATCAGAAAGACCACCGAAACTAAAATTATTCTGCAGCTAGAGTCACACATTCTCCCTTCCCTTAACGACAGACTACTGTTCTTTTAAATTTTCTCCATTCATTGGAAGTTTCATTTCACACCTCTCTGCACCCATTCTGACTTCACACCTCTTGATTGGCCTCTCTTTCTGTCCCCTGCTCCCGCCTCTCACTCCTCCTCCCTCCCAACCTTTGTTCTCCCGCTACTTTACCTTTGCCTACTGCCCTGTCTCTCTCACAACTGAAGAAGGCTCCACAGCCGAAACGTTGTGTTCTCTTTCTTCATTTTTTCAGCATGGAATAAACCTATTACTTGTTCCTTTGCAGCCTACGCATGCTGACGCAGCTACCCACCTGATTTACTACTGTGTGACACATACCTTCCAAATAGTTGCTTTTACATATTTTATGTAGTTTTGATTTATGGTTTTGTACTATTCACTCTGATAGAATTATACAGTACATGCATTATATGGTGGCACAGTGGTTAGGATTGTTGCCTCAGCCCTGGGACCTTGGGTTAAATTCCAGACTTGGTGTATCTGAATGGAGTTTGTACTGTATGTTCCCATGTGTTTCCTCCAAATGCTCTGTTTCCTTACACAGTCCAGGGACATACTGGTTGGTTTTTTGGCTTCTGGGGAAACTGTCCCTGGTGTGAGTGTGTGTGTTTGTGCCTGTGTGTGTCCTGCGATGGAGTGGCATCCTGTTCAGGGTGTACCCTGCCTTATGGCCTATTGCTTGCTGAGCAGGCTCCAGTTCTCCCGCAACCCTGAAATGGATGAAGCAGTTAGAAAATGGATAGATATTTATTATAATCTGTGGTGTGGAAGTATTTACCCCAGGATCCGTGTGCTACTCTAAGTAACTGGAGGGTAGACCTGACATGGCTTTTAGTACTCAGCAAAAAACATGGCAGCCTTTGTGCTTGAATTCCCAAACCTACATTAATAATTGCTTTTTTGAGCAGCACCTAACTAAATTGTCCAACAATATTTCAAGTTCTGCCTGCAGTACAATACAATTAAATAGGCCAGAAAAAAAACATCTCTCCATTTATTAAACTTAATTTAAAATAATAAAGCTACATTTTAAAACAATGTATTATTTTGTGTGCTAGTTTGCCTTGGCTACACTTAATGATTTGGTTTACAAATTTCCTGGGGGACTGTTTTATAGTCAAAAAGAATGGTAATGTGATTGTGATAGTTGTGAATAAAATGAGATGAAAAAACCTTTCGAAGTATACGTTAGTGAGAGGGTTAGTTGCAACTGGAAATGACCACCATTATAGGCTGATGAAGGATCCTAAATAAGGCTGTAGAGAATATAAAGTAGTAAAATCAAGGGAACAACAGGACTGTCAAAGAGATCATTATACACTGTAGCGTACCTGAAAAAAACACAAGCATATATACTACTTTGGTCACAATATTGCCTTAAAAAAATTACACTTTTGATACAGTTCATTGTCTAAAGACGAGTGCCACATTACAGTAAAATCTTAATATGATGTTTTACTTCTTAGTATCTGTGAATGTCAAACTTTAAAGGATGTTTTACAGTTGTTGTTGATGTGTTATTTTATGAATGATATGAAAACTTACATTCTTGGAATGTGTCTGTATTTGTTTGTAAAGGGTTTGATTAAATACTAATTACACTTACTGATAAAGAGTCTTGTGCATAATATGAATATTATGTTTTAGTGTGTTAGTATTTCAGATTATTATGTTAGAGAACCCTTCACAAAACTACACAGTATACACAAATAGACATCAAAACCAGTATTCGGGAAAGAATGCTTACTCATCCATTCACCATCATGTTTGGTAAATATTGCTCTTTTTCTTCAAAGTCAGCTGGAATAATGTTATTATTTAAAATCAATAGTGCAAAACAGAAACATAATAAGAGTTTCAGCAAAATGCATTTGGAGTATCATCATCAACAACCCCTGACAAATCTTATTAGCAGCAATTTGAGAAAGGCAAAAAAGTGCCTGCTGTCATTGTGACCCTGCTTAACCTCTTGTTTTTTTGGGTTCAAGTCCAATTAACCTTTGGGAAGAAGCAACAGTGTTCTAACCAGTCAAGTCAATAGAGCCCAATAGTAATCATTTCATTTTCTGGTTCATCAAAGGGCAGTGGTCCCACCTCACCCATTTCACACAAAGATGGTCATTCATCAATGTTCTGATATAACAGAGCCAGACCATAACAGCACTGTCAGAAGTATGTTAATCAAATGTTCCGTGCCCTGCTGCCATCTGTGCTGCAGAGGCAAGCGAAATCAAATCCTCTGAACATGCTTTACAGTACCTATAACCCCTTCAAGATACTTTAACATAATCTTGTATCTCCTTCATGACAATTTGAAATCATATTTCTTCTACATTTACAGTAGCTCCAGCATGCTCTTTACTGAACTGTGCAAAGGTCAGTTGTAAAATATAATAGTAAGGTAGCGTGCCTCAAAGGAAATTGTTGTTAAAATCAGATTAAAGATTATCCAAGAGTTTGGTTTGTAAAACGTTATACAGTTTTTGTATAATTTCATGATGCTTTAAATTCCACCTGATTAGGCATGCCAATTTACTTTTTGTTCTATATCCCATTTTAGAAGTATTATATCATATGCCATCAGATTATTGCAGATGTATCTCTGTCATTTGAGTTAAAATGAACACACTACTCTCAGATACTCTAAGATTATTTTCAGTCCAAAGTTGGACTAGATTGTTTATACCGTATATGTTTATATATTTATTGGAGAAATCTTGTTTTGTTTATTGTTGATTTTTGACATCTTTTTATGGTCAGTCATAAATATGTTAGAATCTTAAACAGAGCACAACATACAGCATGTTTAATCATATTTATCATGTTCTGAAAATATTTTCACCAGCAGCTTCATGTTAAATGTCATTGCAAATGCTTGTTTAGGAAAAATACCTCTGCTTATGTTCGTTAAAGCATTTTGTTTGGTGTCTGGAGGACACTTTGATGAATTGATAAATGTCCTTAGGGTCACTGGATAGAAAATTTCTGGGATCTAATTAGGGTCATGCAGTCATGAAGGAAACAAGGGATCTATGCTCATTCTAGATTAAACAAAAAGAAATAAATTATAATTAAAGAAGAATCAAGAACTATTGCTGTTATTGTTCAAGCTGGTGGCCAAACAAGTTGTGTTCATGTTTTTTCATAAAATTACGCCCTTATTGATACATAATTAAAATCTGGATATTTCAATAATCTGTACATACAGTATATTAAAAACATACTGTACCAATATAAAATCTTTGAAGGCTTTTACAAAAGACATTTTGGCAACCAATGTCAAGTGGATAAAAAATTAATATGACCAGAATTCAGTCATGTGGTGTTTTTCTGCATTTAAGATGGAAACAGGATGTTTACATTACTGCTTAGGCAGTGACAGATCATAGTACTTAACATGTGAATATGTTAACATACTTCATATCTGAAATCAAAATATTAATTCAATAACAGTATGTCATAAAAACAATAGTAAATACGCAACATAATAGTGATATATCAAATTAAAAAATATATCAGTACAAGAGTCATTAAATCATATTTTTTAAAAGCATTTTTTTCTTTATAAGAACATTGAAAAAAGGTGTGACATTGCATTACGGATGCAGACAAATGAAACAATTTCCCCTTGAATTCAATATGATTAAAGTGTGTCCATCTGTTGTGCATTGCAGGAGGCTCATGCTTTGCACTCTGATCTCTAAAAGGTAAGAAATGCAAATTGAAAAGAGCTGGGTTTCCAATAACTGTTTTCAGGGCATGAAGTCAGACCCTTGCTGTGAGCTAACAATGCACTGCTGTGAAGGAGAGTCAAGTGAGATGTTTCCTTTCTTGTGCCACATGGCTTGTGCCCGAATATGGGCCATAAGGGACTGTTAATTCTATTGTTCCTCACAATACGACATTCGTAGCTACCATATGAACCTTGATCACCGTGTAAATTGTTGGTCTTTTTATTTTGTGGTCCCCAGTGACAGATGCAGTTTTATTTTCAGGTTTATTACCAAATTCCAGATCTCAGAACTCATTAGGATTCAGATGCAGCCTCCAGATTCTTTTTTCTAATGCATGGAAAGGAAATACTCTATTTGAAATATTTACCTATTCAAATGTGATAGATAAAAAATACACTTTATCTATGTTTTGTGGTACATGCAATTAAACATATTTCTTTGTTCAATATTGATTATACTTATATTTCTATGTAAATTATTGTTTAGACCCTATAAGTTCCCAGGTAACTTTACACTTCACCAAACTAACACTGCCTAATAAAAGTCCAGACAGAGCAAGAGTTTTATAGAACCACAGTACTTGTAATTATAGATTATAAATTCTCTAGTTCTGTATTGTATTGATTGTAAGACGTAGCATCTAGTGAGCAGAATCCATCAAGTACAGGTTTGCAGTTTCTTTCATTTGTGTTTGGCAAAGAGACGGAATTTTGATTTAAATTGGATTTCAGTCTGAAACCTTGAGTCTTCAATCAGCCTACACTAATGACACTATATCATTATATCTAGAGAACAATTAATACCTAATGCTTTATTAGCAATTGACAAATCCATTCATTCATCCATTTTCTAACATTGCCTGGCATTGGGGGAGGCAATTGCATAACTGGCGCAACTAAAGATAGACATGGGATAGGATGCCTGTCAATCACAGGGCACATGTAGACACAAACAAACACACATACTCACACCAGAGCCAATTTTCCCAGAAGCTAATTAACCTACTGATACAGCATGTCTTTGAACTGTGGGGGGAAACTGGACCACATAGTAAAAGCCCACATGAACACAGGGAGAACATACTGTACAAACTCAAGTAAGATAGCAGCTCAGGAATTGAACCTAGGGCAAGAGGGCTGACAGGCAGAAATTCTGACCAGTGCTCCACCATGTCCCTCTTAATTGACAAATGTTTGCACTAAAATGGAAAGAAAGAACAGCATAACAATGACAGGCAAACTTTTCACAAACTGACTGTTGGTTCCACAACTGTACTTTGGTCCTGTTCACACACAGTATACAGCATTTTATGTATATTGACAATATAATGCAACTTATTCTTGTTATATTGTGCTAAATATTTACTATAATCTGTCGCAGAATTATTGTGATTCACCCTAATTGTAAAGGACTATTTTCTAGATAGCCTTTTGATTTTTTGAGTAGTAAGCTATTTTTATAATAGCTTTATTGGAGTTCTTTTTGATGATATCTTTAAGTCTAAGTCGAGTTAGTCAGTTGCTCCGATTTAGTGACTTGGTTTGAAAGACCTTAAGTATATCATATAAAATTAGCCTCTTTATAGTTGACTAAATACTGTATGTTATTGCTTTAGTTTGTGTGTTTGTTATTAATAATGTTGTTGACAGTCACAGTACAAATAATGGATTTGTAATTAGATTTTCTGCCTTAGAATATTAAATGAGAGGCTTGAAACTGCATGTTATTTGTTCCTCATCTGTCTTTGGGCCCTTTGAAGAACTTGATCAATAAAACCTTGAACCACACTATATTTGCAAATAAGTGCAGGAATGAATTTAGATAAATATATTGTATTAATATAGTATTATATGAGCTTATGATAATGTATTATTATTGTTTTTATAATACAATTATTTAAAAAAATAAAGATGTGCAGCTAAGGCTTACAGTGATTATGCTTTTTTGCTATTGCTGCTGTTAGCATTATGTTTGCAGTGTTAACCAATTAACTAGTGCTGTGCACTCCTGATTTGTCACAACACTAGGTTTTTGTTTCCTTTCCTAATTGATGAATGCCCAGTGCATTAAACAGCCTCTTAAAGGGTACTGTTATAGCTTATGATTAGACAGCATAATTCAAAACCCATTCTGCCTTGATTGGATTAGTGCCAAATATTTTCTCTTAGTGTTATGTTCTACTTTTGTTCCAAATCTCTCTCCTGGTACAAAGCCACCTGGTACAATATTGACTTGGAGTTCCCTTGGTGTTTCAAGTGAGCAACTCCACAGGTTATTGTGAGTGAAGAAAATTTAAAAGTTGTATTCTTCTGTAACAACTAGCTTCTTTTTAATATTTGCACTCCTGCATTCAGTGCCATTATGGTTATTTTTTTCATTGGAAGCATTTCCTTATGCTAAATTTAAGCAAAAAAACTTTTAAGGCTTTCTTGCTCTGTGTCAAAAAAGATTAACATTTCTTCTATGTAGATTGTTTGTTCTGAATAAAGCTATTTAATAGGGCAGGTATAGAGTTTTAAAATTATATTTTAGGGTTACTTATGTACAGAGTCAATGTCAATTTATTTCTTTTGGGGTTTTCTTGCTTTAAATTATGACATAGTTTAAATGTTTTGTATAATAACAGACATTGGGTTCAAAGTGTTGATAACATAAACTCAAAAAGCATGAAGTTTCAAATTTTAAGACACACACAACAATCTAAATAAATAAGAGTAGTTGTTTAATAGAGATATTTTAGATGTAAGACACATCCCAGGCACAGGTGAGCTATGACGTCTTCATGGACCAAGTAGTAAGATATGAAACTCTTTATTAGCATAATGATTCTCAAATGTTTCACTTATTTTAAAAGAGTAACAAATATGTCCTAAAAAACTCCTTTAAAGTGCATTTAGAAAACTGAGAACAGTAATCGCTTCTTTAACTCAAAGGTTGTGAGAGTATGGAACAAGCTAGCCAGGCATGTTGTGGAAGCCAATAACCTGGCTTCTTTCTAGAAACAGCTGGATGAGATATTTTGATCAACTAACCACTTACAAAATGGGCTAGATGGGCCAAATAGCCTACTCTCATTTGTAACCATTTTAATGTTCTTAATACGGCATACCACCCTATCATTGTGTTGTAGTTGCTTCCAGGCCTGTCACACAGTAATACTCCTCATGTCAAAACATATACTCTAGCAAATTAAAGATTGTATTTAAGAGAGAGCAAGTGGCAATAGCGTCGATTTTTATTTTTATTATTTCTCTAATAGTGATTCTTAAAATTCCCAGTTTTCTCAGGATTCACAGATTTAACATGAACAAGAGTATTATATCTGTACTGGGTTTTTACATTTTGTTGAGGTAAAAATGACCATTGTCCATTAGGGTTAGGTTTAGGGTTAGCCATCTTTTCTCTATATAGGAATACCTGTGTGGAGATCAATGTATGTGGAGATGTTTCTCTCCCATGATGAAGAATTATGTCAAAACATATTAGGGTAAATGTTTGTGTTTTTAATGTCCATCAATATGAAAAGAGTTTTTACATTCAATCCCCTAGTACTTAGTATACAGTATCTATCCATATTCTATTCTTTATCCAGTAAAGGTCACAGGACTGCCAGACCAGACCCAAGCAATGGTCGCAAGGTGGAATACCCCCTGGAAGGCACACCAGTCTATCGCAGGACAAATACAGACGGAAACACACACTCAAACCAGGGACAATTTTACACAAGCTACTTAATCTAGTGAGTCTTTGACCTACAGAATGTGCGGCAACCTGGAGAAAACCCACACAGATACCCAGGAATTTTACCCAGGGCCCCACCTCTGGGATACAGCAATGCTAATCACTGTACAACAAATTTTCTAAAATATGCAAACTTGTAAGAAAGTTCAGCAAAACCATTAAAATGCACAGCTAGGAGATTTTGTGATCCTAGATCCTAGCCCCTTTGCCCCTACTCCCTCCAGGGAGTACTCACATGCCCTTGTTTGACATGCTTGTTAAATGTATTAATTACAGAGAAATTAAATGTTTAGATTATTCAGAGGCAGGATAGTTCTAGGGAAAAAAAAATTGTCCACTTACTTATAGTCCACAGACTTGGTGTGTGAATTACTTTTTCAATGAACAAATTCAGTCAATTATGTTTGATTTTTAAAAATCAAGTTAGATGATTATTTATTACATTATGTTCTCCAGACATTTTTTACTTCTTATCGATGCAGGTCAAGATGCATATTATGCTTTCAAACATTTTTGTCTGCTGAATCTACTACTATTTAAAATGCATACTATGTATACATTTGTTTATTTGTTTTTGTTCTGGAGTACCATTACCTACAAAGCAGCAGGCTTCCATTTATCTTGTGACTAAAATATAACCAAACGGTTCCATTCAATAAACTTTCTTATTGTGCAATAAATAATTCAAAACACTAATGTAGCAGAAGCTTCAGTCAAAACTGCTCCAATCATTTAGTCATATACAGAGGCAATGCATTAAGCATCAGAATCATGACCTAGAATTGATCCTCACCCTTTGTACAGTACATGTATAAGTGTGTAATGAGCCATTCCATTCCCAATTAGTTGTACGTGCTTTTTGTCAGTTATAACAAACAACAATGCAATGGATATACTATATACTACAGCTGCAAATTTACCTGTTGCAAATTTAACTGTTTTCCTTTAATGTACAATGGGTAGGCCAAGTTAAAGTTTCACTTCTACTGTTTTCTTCTATGTTGTCCCTAATCTGAATGTACTGCATAGTGAACACTGTATTTATCCTCCATTCATTATGTCACTAAAGAAATATTTATTCCTTTGTAGTGCTATTTGTACGTTCAAACATTTTTACCTTTTTCAGTTTTAGAAGCTTCAAGAGTTAGCTTGTTTGTTGGTTTACCAATACTCACTGGAACCACCGCACACATACACAGACAAAAATTCTTCATCCATTCGGAACTAACCTGACATACTGAGTTGTATTTTTACTGTTGTGTGTGGCTTGTACAGTATTTGGACTCCTAGTAAGACATCTGTCTTCTTATAGCTTTCTTCCTTTTGTAATTCAAGCTAATTATTTTAATGTAAATGATGTGAGTGTACTCTCACTGATAGGTTTCAGAACTAATAAAACTCAGTGAAGAGCTGCCTCTCCTTTCCATATGCATAACAACAGCATGATCACCATTAAACTCTCAATTACAAGTAAGGCCATCTGATGAGATGACCACCAGGTTTGTTCTTACAGTCTTCGCCTCCTGTGTTTCACTGTTTGTTACCTCCCAGATCTGGAACAAATAAGCATGACCATTGAAATCAGGGGGTTTGACAAGATTTCATTATTCTTAATTGCCCTTTAACAGAATGACCCGCTACAAAGCTTGAAAAAAACTTGAAACTACACCAGGCAGATGATGCCATAAAGGACAGTTGGCCTCAGTCTTGTGATTTTGTATTTAAATAAGGGATTTGCGTACTCTGACAAATTGAAGCCCCATAAAACTAATACAATCATCTTTCTAAAAGCTGTTTACACATAACAGATATTCTAATTCCAATGAACGTTTGACATGTGTGAAGGGAAAACAGGATATTTAGATTTTACAAAAAATTAAAACTATCCTTGAATCAATTTTATCACAAGATAAAACTGGAGCAGATACTGAAGTATTGGGTATGGATAACAGCTCCAAAAATGTTCGTCCAGTCCTCTACTACTCATTTTAATTCTACTAATTATTGAAAAAATATGGAAAAGTGAACAAATATTTTGATAGATGGTATATTTGTGGGGGATATCACAAGTATTTATTAAATTTGGCAACTTAAAAGTACATACCAGGAGTATGTATGCACTACATTATCCACACAATTTCAACTATCCACACATTTTCTAACATCTCTAGTCCTAACCTTAATTCCATAATACTTTTTGTACTTACAGATTGCAGGAGGTGTAGATATTCAGGTATTCTAGGTTTAGACTTGCTTAGTGTTGTGTGCCAATGTAAACAAGCAACTTCACTAGTTAAATTGGCTCTTAGTTTGGAAGACATTAGGTTAAAGCAAGTATTTTCCCTCCTACACAAAGCTTTTTCTTGTGACAGTGATGATAGACTGCATTGCGGTTTGCCACAATTTGCCAAGAAATTAGAATTTTTTTTTTTAATGAAAGGATAAGAAAATGTTCAAATAGCCAAGTATGAAACATTACAGGAGAAGTGTTTAAAACAAATGTCTCACCCACTTCACTGATACTCAATTAGTTTTAAAGTCAAATTGTGTGGGAAATTGTTTTCATTCCGAGTGATTTTTTTAGTTTTCTTGACTTAACTGAATTATTCAAACTGGCACATATGGCAGAAGTACACACTATGGTTTTCCACCCAGACCAAGTTTCATCATGCAAAGGGCAGTGTTAAGATGTGAATCTCTCAAGGCTCACACACATTAGAGTTAGAGAGCCGTGCATGTGCATCCATGTACTATGAAGGACTTCTATTACAGAGTATTTATTTAAAGAGTATTTTAAGTATTTTTACTGTTTTGAAAACTATATACAGTATGTAAGCATGGGCAGCACTTTGGAGCAGTGGTTAGTAATGCTACCTTGCAGTCTTGGGTCCCTGGGTTGTATGTTCGTCACATGCTCACGTGTTTTCATCAAGTGGGCACAGATATACTGTACCTGTAGGCTGATTTGCTTCTGTGAAAATTGACCCCAGTGTGAGTGTGTGTGTGTCTGTGTGTGTCGTGCAATTGACTGGCATCCCATCCAGGGCGTTGTGTCAAAGGACCGTTATGTTAAGGATTGTTTTTTAACCTTCATGTTAAAGTAGTTGTTAAAATGAGAAATGTATTAAGAAAAAGAACACTTTATTGGCCATATACAATTTCTTGTATTAGGAATTACTCTTTTTATTTAGACCCCAACTTGCTCTCCATGAGACACACAGACAGGGAGAGAAGCTTGGGGTCAGAGCACAGGGTTAGCCATTTATATGGCGCCCCTGGAGCAGTTGGGATTCAGGGCCTTTCTCAGAGGCCCAATGGAGCAGGATTCCTCTGCCAGCCGTGAGATACAAACTGGCAACCTTCCAGCCATAAGCGCAGACCCTTAGCCATAGAACCACCCCATAATATAATACCCCATATATTTATATTTAAGTGCCCAGGATTACTTTATTATGTTATTAAAGCTTTGCTAGGAGATGCAAATTCCATATATATTTTTTAATATTTACACAAAACTATTACTGTATATCAGATGACTAACTTTCATTCTTTACAATTTTTTGGTGTTATCCTAATCATTGTGCTTTAGGCTAGGTGTGATTGCATATTAGTTTGCTTTAATCTCATCTATCTAAAAAAAATATTGTATCTGGATCACCTTCCCTCCTGTTCATTCTGAATACGAGGGAGTTTACTATATTAGACCACAATATAGTTTCTATGCTACAAAACATGGATGTAGCTTTAGTCATGAATCAAACACATGATAGCCACATCTCTGATACCATTCTTTTTTAATCTTACTCTCTGTTATTTATTGAGGCTATAGCTTCATTCTGAACTCCTTTATGCACTGACCTGACAGGCTTATGTCTAGAACAATAAGGTGAATTATTTTGTTTCATTGATCCTGTCCCATGCTAATAAAATGAAGCCAGGTTTAATAAAGCACTTTTTACCAATGAACTTAGCAGTAGTCAACCTTTGCAGTTTTGGGGTCAGCAGAAGATCAAGCCATTTCTACAGCAAACCAACCCCTCTGAACAAATTAGTGGACACTATAAAGATCAAGAATGTTCTCTCCAGAAGACCTTTCTGACCCTTGCAACAAAGTAACATCTGACCTGACAAAGAAATTTATCACAACATTTCAATTAAACCTTGGAAGTCATACATGCAGGTTGGTGTCCTGCTATATTTGACCTTCTTCAAGTGAGATGACAGAGGTCCAGCATTGTTTCTATTTGTAATTGTTTGCTACCATAAATCACTGAGGTTTAATCATACATTTCCTTTAATATTAAAGGAGGCAAAATCTTTAAATTATCAATTTTGATTTAATTTAAAAAAAATTCAATTTCAATATCTATTGAAATATCAAATAAATTGTATTTACAATATGGTAAAAATAATCCCTGTTTTCAATATTGTTATGTAACATATTGTCACATACAAAGAGGATTTTGTCTTCAGCACATAAATGTATCATACATTTTGCAAGTGCAAGTTTATTAACTGTAGAAAATGCAAAATTGGCAAAAGAAAATGAAAGCTTTCTTAATTCAAATCACTGGTCTGAATAATTGTTATTCTGCTGTATGTATACTTGAGAGCATATTGTTATTACTGTCTTTTCTATAATTATTTGAATCCTCAAATTTCTACATTTATTTAAAAAAGTTGATCCAATGCCTTGCCTCAGACATCTGAACATCTTAAACTACAATTCTAACCTTACTATACCTTCCTCTATGCAAAATTCCCTTTGCTTTTTTCTTTTTTCTGTTTACATGTCATTCATTCCTTTCACAAACACAATCGAGAGAGATAGGAATCATAGCAAAGTGAATTCCCAAGGCTTAATCTCTTTCATCATCTGAGGTGCCGAGATGTATCCAAACAAATAAAGGAAGTCTTGTTCCCCATCCTAACCAACCAAAGGACAACAGATACACTGCCGAAGTCCTTATTTTAGAACAGTACGGATCTGTCAGAGCCATGATAATGTCATGACACAGAGCTATCAACTTCCTCTCAGGACCTCCAGATCCTTCTCAGTCATCAGGGAACAGATTTCACATGGATTTCCATGACATCCTGTGAGAAGGTCCAATCCCAGCTTCCCACCCCAGCTCTGTCTTCTCCTTTGTTATTATCAACAACTGTTTGGTTGGCTGTGACAACTTTGCTTTACAATGATGAAAGACACATCCTTCAGAGGCATGAAGAGAAAAAAAGATATCAATGAATTCACTTGTGTGCTTCTTTATCAATATTGTATTACAAATCATTTGCTTAGAATTGATATTCTAATCATGTCTGTCTTCAGTGTAAATTAAAACACTGACATGAAAGCATTCATTTTTCATCCTGGAAAAGGCAATCGATTTATCATAATAGCATGCAAATATGAGTGTATGTATACAGTTTACCTCTGTTGCAAAATGAGTGTGTAATGTAATAGTTAAAATGATATTAATTTACAAATATCATATTGTGGAAAACCTCATTATAATAAGTACAATGCAAAGAAAGATCAAGATATCATTTTTTAATGCAAATACAGTTCTTTTAATCAATACAAACAATTGCATGTTTTGGTCCTGTGTTTTCAATTGGTGGAATCATTGAGCATGCTGCTAATTATGCAGTTAATTGCCTCATAATAGTAATAATTTATAATGTAGTTGTTTCCTACCAAAGAGAATTCTGCTAAATACAAGGTAATTATTTCACAGTGGGTAGCACCAAACAGGTAAAAGGTCCAGCAGTGAAGATATTCAACTAAATAAGATACAAATGCTTTGTATGTGTATACATCTATTTAATACTGAAAAGAACAAAAAACAGTGTGCAAGACAAATCAATGGAGACCTGCAACAGCAACAGAGAGTGTTGCAGGAGTATAAATTGGCAAAGAATCAAGGAAGTGATCTAGCAGAATTTGAAATATTAGTTCATAGTAGCACAGTATAAGGAGTAGTGGTTAGGGCTCTGCTCATCTACAGGTTGTGGGTTAGATCCCAGGTATTACACTTGTGGTCATACCCTTGAGCAAGATATTTCATTGGAATTTGTCCAGAAAAATATCCAGTTGTATAAATATGTAAGATTTAGGTTAGATTAGATAAAAGGGACAGCCAAATAAATAAGTAAGTAGTAACTCTACTACCAGTATTTCACTGGACACACATTTAAAACTAACATAGTTTCAAAGCAGGCTGCACAAATAATATGAAAATGGCAAAGAACAACTTGCTCAAAACTATACATTCTATTATTATGATTGTATCTTGGTGTGGGCCTGCTTCTCAAGGACTGGATTTAGGGAAATGCAAACACGGAAAAGAATTAAGACAATGCCATATAAAGTGGACCTAAGTGTACACTCATTAGACATTTCAGCATTTCATTAATCTAAAGAGTGATGTAAACACCACATTACTATAGAATATTTTATTATTAGCAACTTGTTAAACAATAGTGCAGTAATAAAAAAATAAAAACATATATTGGGCAATCATTCCCTAATCATCATGGGATTTTTACTGATGTAAGTTCCATCTCACCATACCAAAGTAGACAGAAAAGATAAAGGATTAAAAAAGGTGATATGATGGGGAAGCTGTTTTTTTTTCATATGAGAAAACCATTAAGGAGTTTGACCATTAAGGAGTTTAACAACTAAGGAGTAGAACTGGCTCTTAACCATTCATATGAGCAGACTGAATACTGAAGAATGTTTAAGGCTTCCAACTCAAGGGGGAAACAATAAATAAAAGAAAGCAGATCATTTAAGAATATTGCAGATCATTTAGGAGTGACAGTTAATTATGGAGGTGATCACATTAAGGCGTGTGGATGTTTGGACAGCTTTCACAAAAAGTTTTAAATGGGCAGTCATTCTCTATTTTTCAATAATGAAAGAGATGGGTTTGTTGTTCACCTTATTCATAACCCTAATACACAGTCAGGATAAAACTATGTTATTTAGATTGGACATGGTTTGGCACAGAACTGTTGGTTAATAAATGTTCACAAATGTGACACTTATTTTTATTTCTTAGTTTTGTTTTAGTAAACTTTTAGGTATTATCATTATTTTCATTACCAATGCCTAAAATCCATACCTAAGAACACCTATTTTTTTTCTTTTAAAAATAACAAGAAATGGACATTATACATTTTTATACATTTATAAATATTTATTATATGGATATGTATACATTATCATTATAAGAACAGAGTTAATATCTCAATGTAAGAAAAACATGAGTAATCTGTCATGTTCAATACATGATAGGCTTGCATTGAAGAATGTGCTTGTCAAGGGAAGTGGAGAGATCAGTTTACAGTAGTTATACTTACCATACATAGACTTTATACTGCAAAACAAAAATATAATTCCTTTTGCAAAAATGAAAGAATTTTTTGACATTTCAGGATTGAAATTAATTTAAATAGATACTACAAAATAAATCAGAGAGAAATATTTATAGAACTTTTTAAAGTTTAAGTGAAAACTACACATTATTTCAAAATTGATAGCATTAACGAGAAATGTGTTACTTTAAATACCATTACTGGGCCCACATGGCTATTTCTGTGTTGTCCATCAGTTAGCCTGCTAATGATAGCTACCAAGGGAATTACAACTACTACAATGACCTCCTCAAATGTAATGTTGCAGGTGCTATTGTAATGTTTCTGTACACTCCATTTTAAGACACACTGGTGCATTGTTGAATGTATCTTTCCTTCAGTTCATTTAATTCACAACTTCTACTGTATCACTTGTCAGTTTTTTTTTAATTTAATAGGATTTTCAAAACAAGATATAAATTGTGTTTTTGTTTTACATTCTAGGAAAGATGTTGTAACCTCTATTGGCTGGGCACAGGATTTATTTATTTCACATGCTGTGAATACTTACCTACTGCTTGGGAATTTCCACATTATTTACACGCAACATGAGCTGTATCTTATTCTTAACATACGGTAGGTGCTTGTCTCTGTTCAGATATGTTCCGCTCTGTTTATATGTAATCCCAATATGTCCTGAATCCTGAGTTTTTCAGCTGTCTTTTCTATCATCCAGATATGAGCTGTGTATAATGTTGTCGACAACATACCCACTTCTGGGAAATTGCCTTTTAGCAGAATTGCAACATTCTGAGGATAAGTTAACAGCCTAAAGTTTAATGTTTTACCAACAATTTTTGGTTTGCACAATAGGTTTTAGGGATCAGTAACCTAATACCTCCAAATTGTAAAGTCAATTATTTACCCATAGTTTCAGCTATATCAAATAATGCAACTAAGCACATTAAAAGATGAAGAATTTGATGATACAAGTATAAATAATGTGTCAAAATATCAGAATATATTTTAAGCACAGATATTTTTATTGGCATAAGGAGTTTTAATGTCTGTACCTTATTATCTTGCTGCTAGTGTGTAATGGTTGCTCCTTCACTTCCTGTGTGTAAAGCTCTTTTGAGATTCTTTAGGATGAAATATAATAAATAAATGCAAGAAATTGTTCTTACTATTATTGTTGTCATTATTATGGCTGTTAACAGGACTGGGCTGTAAAGAAAAGCAATATTTTTAAGTACTGCAGCTTATACAGTATAATCTCATAATGGATCAAATGTGCAGCAGAGAAAGGTCCCACCTTCACTTTGATATGGCTAACTATCTTGATCTATATCCTTGATTGTTATTGATTTTCTTTAAGATTTCATTAGAAAATCTATAACTATTGCACATGGTAAAATAGTTTACAAGGGCTTTGACATACACTAGCAATATGCTGAGCTCAGTGCAGCCACCTGCACAGCCAATTAAGATAAATTAAAAAATATATGAAAAAGAAAAAACATTATTGATCAACATTAATCACTGCAATAATAATTAGATAAAGGATGCTAATATTACATCTTCAATTTAATAAATCCCAAAAGAGAGAAGGGTGGGGGAAGGATATTGATTTTTGTCATGATATGTCTAGTTTCATGAAAATACACAAGTTCACTTGCCATAAGTTCTACATTGGAAGGTAGTCTCAGTTAAAATTTGACTAGTTCAGCTATAATAAAGACACATGAGATTAGGCTTATGTGGTATGAATGAGAAAACCTTAAGAAGAAATATAGGAATAAATTTCAGTTCTTAATTCCCTCTTTATCTGAAGAACATCAACTGTCTTCGTGGTGGGTGCTGTTCTTTCTTTTACTCACATTTACAAGTGGGTACCACCTGTCATTTTCAAGAGCAAAGTCAGTTTTTCAAACCAGCAGTGAATTACAAAGAAGAATGTAGAGTAAAAAGGGCATATTATGTTCCATTGTGAACTCCTCTAAGTGCTTATTTATCTAGCTTGTTCTCTTCAGCAAACACACACACTCACACACACACTCACAGACACAGGGAATGACCTTTCTAATTACGTTGCTATTTAATGTGAACGATGGGGAAGGTGGGTGGTGTGCTGTTTTTGTATGTCCCAAAGAGGCCTGATTGAAAAGGACTCTAAGAAATCTATCATAACCAGAAGATAGAAATTAACTGAGAGACACAACAATTTCAAGACCAGTAAGCTCCAGGTTAAGGTAGCCCCAGCTGCTTATGTCTAAATAGAAGAACACCTTTATTCAAATGGCTGCTTTTAATTGGAAATGTTTTACAGGTCTGGTGCCTTTTGATTATTAAAAAGCTACTTGAAAAACCCAGATAGTCATTGTTTTGGCTTTGTTCCTCACATTTGTGCCTGATTTAATTCCTAGTTCGTCTCAATATATACATGCTGTTCTATACTTCCAGACAGCTGCTATTCACAATAATTGCTAGGGCTGTCAATTATGTCCTAAACGAGCCTACTTGAAAAATAATTAATGTTAGGTTGCTTAGTTTGTACCCAGCTCTTGTATTATACAAGGAAATATCTCTTCTGTGTCTTTGAGATTTCATTGAACAAGGAATTCTAAGTTCTGAGGATCGGTAGAATCATTAATCTATGTGCAGATTAATCTGTTGGCAGTAGGATACAATATTTCTGCTTTGAAGAAGATGACACGATAACCAATAAAAATAACAAGTATTATAGAATACAGAAAATAATATGTAATAATTGGTAACTAAAGTAGTTGGAAACATCTCATGACCTCTCTCATCTAAAGGTTTATATACTGTAGGCTTTCACATATGCTATATTCATTATCAAATTATTAAGATTAAAATCTTAAATATCAAAATAATTAATGAGTAGAATGTCAGATATCTTACTTTAAAACATGATTTTAGTTCCAAGAATTTAAATATACTATTTTTGTGGCCAGTAATTAAAACCTGAGCTCTTAAGCTGAAAGTAAAAAAGAGTAAGGGAAGTAATTTTTAACGTACAGTAAAAATCTTTAGTTTGGATTGGGATATTCTCATATCTTAACATCTCCATACTGTATGTTAATCTTTGAATTGTTTAATTGTGTATAAAGTAAGGCACACTTCATAACATTTTTCTTTTTCTTAGCCTGAACTTCTCACTTGGCCTACTAGCAACACAAAGCTGAACAAAATTATAAGCAACTACATGTCCCCATGGAAACCAGAGATTTAAGTAAGTTGACCTCCACTGACAGGCACGTACAACTATCGCAATATAAGTTTTTTTTGTATTTGCAGAAAACCGATTTTTAGGTGTACTATTAGACCTAAAAATGACCAAAATGCCAGTATGTTGTTTAAAATACTAAATACAGTACTATTACACCAGTGGCTATAAGAAAATATAGGCACTGGTAATATTTATTAAGACATCTATTAAGTATGCAGTAATAAAAAAAAAGCAGGCATGGTTCATACTGAGGTTTTTTTTTACCATGCCATATTTCCTGTCACTTTAAAAACAGGAAAATAAAGCAGCAATATTATAGATTCAAAAAGTTTAAAGTATATTTTATAAGTCTTAAGTTTCCAGCTCAATAGATATGTGTAAATGTGTAAATATTGTACTGTATGTAAAAATCCTATAATGTCCAAGAACAAAAAAAATGCATTACATTTTTAGAATATTTTTTGTCATTTTTTTCCAAATGTCACTCTGTAATTTTGTTATTCTTGTCAAATGTGTTTAAACCAAATCCTTTGGAACATAAAGTAATGTAGAATACTTAAGAATATGTGGATTATTTTAAAAAATATTATTCATCAAAGCTTGGTGCTTGCCAAATATCTGCAAAAGCAACTCCTGAACAAATGGTTTAAAACTTGAAAAAACATGAAAAAATAGGTTAACTTCATAACTATAAGAAAATTACCTTATCACAGGAATCACAGTTTGGGCTTATCAGGCATCTATAGACAAGGACATACTCATTCCAGAAATTTCACATAAGACACCATCAACAAAATTAAAAAATAATTTAACACAAAGCCAATCAGAAATGTATAAATTCTCAGCAAAAGCAAAGTTCTAATCAATGTTACTATGTCACAAGTGCAAATAAATGTCTGCTATTGGAAAAGTAGAGAAACTTGACTGGCCCAAAATTTGGTCTTAAAGGGGTACACTGCCTTTGTCTTTGTCTCAATAGAATCCCTAAATAATTAATTTAAAGACTTTTACTTTAAATTGGTTATAATTAGTAATGTTCCCAAGTCTGTAGTAGATGATGAATAAAAAAAATATATATATTTAACACAGCAGAAAAAGTAGCACAACCAAAGCTGAACCACAAGATTAGATGAAAGTTAAAGGTATATAATTCCAGGAAAACAGATAAACAAGCTTTACCAAAAACTGTTAACGCAAACATTTAAGCAGTTTAAACAGAAAGGATGCTTCACAGCACAAATTAGATGAGTGCTTCAGATTAGGCAGACCAAAAAACAATTCTTCAAATCAGCTTGTTCTGTTCATTTTATTAAAATTGACACAGTGCTTTTGCTGGTGGGATGTAGTTTCACATTGCAGTATTTATATACAGCAAATGGTTATTGGAAGTGTGAGGTAATTTTGCATTATTTGCTTTTTATCTGGCTAGTGAAATGATTTATATATATGATTTATGTATTTAATACTTTAGTTGTTCCCATGAACTCTTAGATTACAATGTAATCTATTTGCATTCTGTTTTACAATAGCATAATACAATGTATATTAAGAGGCTTTACATTTCAAGAAATGTGAATTGGAGCCAATAGTATAGGTTGTCTTTTTAATGTCTCTCAGTACATTAAATTTAGATAAAATAGAAAGAAAGGTAATCTGTATTTGAGTTTTACTGTAACAGTAAAGCTGCTTGTAAGAATTAGTTATTATGTGTAGTCATTACTTTAAATTCCACTGTGTTTTATTACATGATTACATTACATTATTTTTATAAGACAGATCTCCAATGTATATTTTAGTTTGTAATTAGATTCAAAGAATATTATATTTTAAATGCTTAAACTTTCTCATTTGGTAATATTTTTGTATTATGACAATACCTGACACATTATAAGGAAGGTTTCATTATACTCTATCAGGTTCATTTTATTCTTCATGATTTAACAGTTTTGACAAGTAGTATTGATTTGGTCAGCAACTGTATCCGATTAGACAGGGACATTATGGGACAGTATAAAAAGATGCAATGTAACAAAAGTCAGTACTACTTTAGCTGTTCTTAATGTGACAGAGGGACAAAACCCCTTTCAAACTAAATTTTCTGCTTCAAACAACAACATGTAACAGTGTACAGTTGGTGACAGAAATTAGCAAGATAGGGCAAAAGCGTCATCTCCTGCTACTTGGCAACTGGTTCCAACACTTGACTTTGTCTCTGTGAAGATATTGCCAATTGTTGTAGAGTTGAACAAAAACAGGGGTGGCTTTTAGTAATCAGCCTACCTCTACAACAGTAGAAAAAATTCTCATCAAGGTGCTTTATACATTTCTCCTAGGTGGCTTTTGGAAGAGATGAAAGGAAAAGGCCCCCATCTGCTAGGTCATGTCGACAAGATGAATTCTGTCAAGTCTTAAAAGCAACAATAGCTCTGCCTGTGGGATACCTATAATTATTATTCGAAGCAGCCTTGTGCCTGCTGTAAGGGCATTGTCTGGTAACACAGGACCAAATTAGAGCGGTGGCTTCAGGCTGTGAGTTGATAAAGTGCAACTTTTCGATCTGGCTTCTCGAAGGTTCCTGCATTGTGTGCAGTCCGTGAGTGACATCCCTGGCCTTCCTTAGGGCTCAGCAGATTGAATCTGTCAAGCTGAGTTAAACAATGATAGAAAGACATAACCTTAGCAGGACATGTCATTTTTTCTGCTAATTCAATCTACATTTAATCAATGAAAGTAATTTCTTGTTTGTTTAAGTCTCATATCAAAAGGATCTGGAGGGTTTTGAAACAGTGCCACGCCATCCTGACCTTCCCCCTTTGTTGAACTTGAGCTAGTATATCAAGAATAAGGGGGCTGCAGACATAGAATTGCAGGATTGTCACACTGTAGGCTATACAGTACATGGGTATTCCATTGGTTCATATCTTTATATTGGAAGGAATGCATTAGGGAATAGTTTCTCTGTCTTTGACATTGCTAAGGAAAATATTCTGCATAAAGATGTTGCAAAGTCAGCTTTTATAAGATTTTAAGACTTAAATCTCCCCTTAAAATAAGGGTCAGATTGATCTATTTATCATCTAGGAAATCACTGCTTTGTGTGTATTATTGAGGGCTATGTGCCTTAGGACCTCTGTACATAAAACATAAGCTATCAGCATTATTGAATGTAGCCAGCACTGACTTATGCAAGTTCAAGGACTTTATTGATCGGCTGGCTAGTCTTAATCAAAGTCTGTCTTCTCCACCACTCATAGTGATTAAATAAGTCAGAGAGAGTCTGACATAAAGTCTCTAACTGTTTCATTGCTTCTCAGTCATGGGTGCTGTGTTCAGCATTTCAGTACCTAGTTGTTATTGCAAAACAAAAAAATATGAGTTGAACAAGAAAAATTACTTATAAATTAAAATTATACCTTACTTAAGCATATTTTTACTTTTGGTGTTAACCATTAACTACAGTAGTAACTCTACATGTATAGAATGTGCTGTTGTTGTTTTTTTCTTGCAAGACAGACAAAGTCCCTCTACAGCAGAATTCCTCAACTCCAGCTTAACAGGCTTTGTGGGTATCTTTACATCATCAGCTAAAGACCTAAAATGAAAGGTTAAACTAATCCAATTGTAGCAATTTTACTCTTCTCCTCAAGTTTTAAGCCACTGATGATTTGTAGATGTAGGTGGAGATTCCATGTGTGTTTGAATTGTATTAACAGCATATTGCTTGCACCACAGCAAAATAAGCCTTATACTCCTATTACATCCAACATTAGGCAAATGTCAGGGAAAAGCAATGATTTACAGTAAACAGTATGTAAATTAGCCATGTGTAGAGTTCACCAGCTGTTTTCACGAAAAGCCAGACTTCACCTAACACGCTATGGATTCAACACAAAACAGAATCACACATGGATGCACCAGGTTACACCTTGTTTGAGTGAAACTGTTAAAGTACAGTGCAATACAGTTTAATAATAATAATAATAATAATAATAATAATAATAATAATAATAATAATAATAATAATAATAATAATAATAATTGCTTACACCTATATAGCGCTCTTCTGGACACTCCACTCAAAGTGCTTTACAGGTAATGGGGACTCCCCTCCACCACCACCAATGTGCAGCATCCACCTGGTTTAGAAATGCATTGTGTGTGGTTGTTTAACTTCTTCTATCCAAATATTTCACTTCTATCCAAATTCCCAGTATTTTAAATGCTGGGGGTAGAGTGGCATATATTGTTAGATGTGAGAAAAAGCTCTACTAATTAATCCCTTGATAATTTCAATTAAACCACAATTATATACTTTATCCAGGTATAAAATGAAACTATCCAGCTCAGTTATTTAGAGAGATTGCCAGGTCACCATGGTTGGAAACTGGTGATGGCACTAGACTATAAAATCTGTCAGATTCCTTGAATCAATGCTTCCTAGGTGGTCATAATACAAACACTTTGCAATTTCTTCATTTTGCAGTTTCTTGCAGAATGTAGGTTTCTAGAATGTGGATTTTCTTTTAATTTCTCATGAGTAAATGGAATTGACTTTAATCCTTTCTGGCTATTTCTTCTGCAACAAATCTGATTCCCTAAAGCTGCTCTCCCAAAAGCGCATGTGCATTGCCAGTTCACATGTCCATAAACACATGAAAACCCACTGGAAACCAATCAGATATCCTTCAGACCTAGGACTGATGAGTCCTGCTGTTGAGAGCAAGGAAAGTTTTATCACTTGACAATACACTTGGTGGGTATGAGCAAATCTACCATATAGACTTAGAATTTTTGTTCCTGGCTATGAAAATCCTATCAAGTAGTAAACTTCAGCACATAAAAGAAGCTCACTATTTCAAGAGGCAATGCTACAGCACTTTCATTATTATAAAAGTTTATTATTATTACCATATTATTATTTTGCGTAGAAGACGGGTACTCATGCAGTGAGTTCATTGAATATTCATGAGGCTTCTACTGTGTATGTAGTTGACTAATAATAGGGTGGTTGCTTTATGCTGATTTTAAATCTACAGACCTGTTCACAGATTTTAGATGGTGATTGAGGGAGCTATTCTTTACCTCCATAACTGAGGTCAACCACTGTTCTTGATTCATAATTCGAAAAATGTGCTGTGATTCCAATTTGTTCACCAGTAGGGGTAAACAGCTAAATGCATTAAAAAACTAAATATTATTTCTGCAAACTGTGCCCCATAGGAAATCATTGTATTGATCTAATCTGTGCTGTTTCACAACAAACTAAATAACAGTATGTTAGTCAGTACTACAGGAATAAATATTTCCATACTGTATAAAGTATATATAAAAGGATCAGGTGAAAAATTACCTTGAAAGATCACATACTTTTAAAAGCCTACAAAGTTATAATGATTCAATTTCAAGAGGGTAAGTGACATCTAACTACACCGCTTAATGAAAGCATAGTTTTTTTTCACAATAGGACTAAACCGCTGCACATTGACTTGAAAAAGTAAAGAAATGTCATTATATCAGTATCGACAAATAATCTGATCATTCTGGCCAGAGATTAAATGTCAAAACTGACAATGGTGGTACTATACAAAATATTTTCAAACAATCCATTATTAATTTAATTAAAGATGGTGTTCTTATCTAGTGCAGAGCAAAACATAACTAACCCCTATCACTTTTAATTAGCATTTTCTGTTATTTGTTGTGCTAGGGCACCGATTCTTTAGCAAATATTTATTTGGAAAAAAGAAAGATAATTAAAGACAACTGGAAGTCGGATTGATTACATTTAATTGTAAAACAAGAATTAAGAGTTAAGAGCAAGTCATTTTGTCTGTGTGAAATAAGATTATTTCACACAGCTCCAAGTAGTATTTTTTATCAGAAACACAAGTTACAAAGGATGCCATTGAGCTGTGAACCATAACTGCCTTAGGCTTAATTCCAATGTAGAGGTACAGATTTTGTAATTTTGTAATTTTGTAATTATTACTGTTTTGCTGTATTTTTTATTTGTTTTAGGAAAAGTTCCTGAAATTATTTATGACAAAATGCCAGTTTATTCCAGTCATTCCATTACTGATAATATTTTCAGAACATGAAAGTGAAAGCAGTGCTTATATAAATTGTCAGATACAGTATCTGAAAGGAGCAAGTTGTAGGACCCCTGTGCGAGGTTTTTATATCTCCTTAATTAAGAGACTTTACAAAAGTGCATAACATAAGCACAGAAAGGATAATGCAGCTATCAAATTATTTTGTGATGAGCTCTCACTGAAGGATTTCAGATAAACTACAACTGGTATTTTTCAAATATTATGAGGTCTAATTAAATCATTAAAAAAAGAAAAAACAGATCCAGGTTCTAATTGTCAGATATGTCTTTATGTATGGTTTAAGGATGCAGGTGAAACACTTTGGAGGGGAGATCTTTTTAAAAAAACAGCGTATCGTAACTGAGTTTCTAGTTTAATTAAAGTCTCAGAGCCTTTGTTTGTATAAGGCAGGATAGGGAACAGGTTTTTTTATTTCTTCATATTAAAACTTTATATTATTATCATGCTTAGATTGTTTTCAGACAGTCTACACCTAAATAGGCTTGTGATGTTAAAATTTAAACACTATCTAAGGTTTGCTTCCGCCCCCCCGAATTGGATTAAAAGGTTAGAAAATGGACAGATGGATGGAGCAAAGTTACAGTAGCTGAAATGTTCTTCTTCTTTTTGCTTACAGTACTAAAACTGGGATCAGCAGGTCTCCAGACTTGTTTTTACATTGCTATTGAGCATTTTGCTGGGTATGATCTAGAGGCAGAACCAAACTTACTAACACACAGCATATTACGCAACTCCATACCAAGCAGTCAATGGAACAAAACTACTACCTTTGGGATTATGACTGAATGCATAATCAGAATCCCCCTAAAAGATATTACAAGTTCATTGTAAGTGACCCAAATAGTCTAGTTAGGTGCTCAGAGAGGAGCTTAGGCTTTGTTTTTCACTGGGTTTATGTTATTTCTTCTTGCATTGTGAACAAAGGTCTTCTTTGTACCCTGTGGCTGAGTTTGTGTGTCTTCTTACCTAGACCCACCTATTAAAAGATCACTGCTATCATGGTACAACATATCACCTGCATGTGAATTAAGAAAGTAAAAAAAAAAACAGTGGAAGGAAAGATTTCTATAGAATTGTTAATTCACAAGTTACTCTTAAATCCTCAAAAACACTTTAGGTCAATGACTTAAGATGGTATAGTTTAGCATGAAACAGAAAGATGCCTTGGATTGTCTGTCCCCAGCGGGCTATACACTTTTCAGCAACTACTGTCAAAATTACCAAAACACTCTCAAGCCAGGATTCCATAACAACTTTCCTCTTTGTAACTGATATTAGTCATTAACATCAGAGGGATATAAGGTGGTGAACAACAGCTACCGGCATGTGCTAATTACGAAACAATTATCCCACCAGATCATTTGCTGGGGAGTGATGACACAGTATAGATCATTTCTTCAGAACCAAGTGACATATGAAACCACATAGTTTTATTTGTGAAAATATATTTGTCTTTTTTCTGATTACACTGGTAATGAGTGACTTTAAGAATCTTTTATGGGCTGAATTAAATCTCATTAGTGGTAATTGAATTTACAATGCTTGAAAGAGTACAAGCTGTGATTCTGGTTTGCTGTGTGGTTACTAAGTCTGCCTGTGTAAATGTGTTGCTTTGTATACAGAACTGGGATCAGAGGAAGGAGTGGAAATGGATGGGTGTCTAGATAAAATTAATATATATGTATATACATTGTTTCAGAAAATGTCAGACAAAATACGTTCTTCATCTGTTCACATAGAAATGTAAAATTATTGCAATGGATTACATTTATTTCTAAACATATAAAGTAGGTACTTTATTTGAAATATGAGAAAAACAATAATTCAGACCTTCTTTACAACATAACAATAGTATTTTATTTGTACTGTACATTGCAGTGAAACATCTTCTAGAAAAATATATGAGAAAATAAATGTGTGTGAGGTTTTCTGACTGGGTATCCTCTTCAAAGAATAAAATACATGCTCAATAGGATTCAAACTGGATTGACTTTCTTTCTTTCTGATGAACTGTTTGGTTAAGTGTTGTGTAGATTTTTGGTTGTACTGCAGGGTGCATTGCCACCCAATTAGTTTGAAAGCATTATTTTGGACATGGATAGAAAATATGTGTCTGTACAATTCAGAATTCATTCTGCTGCTGTTACCATTTATGGCATTAATAAAGACCAGTGAGCCAGTTTCAGAGGCAGCCTTGAATGATCAAGCCATGACACAACCTCCACCATGCTTCACAGATGAGGTGATATGCTAAGGATCATTTTTAGTTCCTCTCTTTCGCTCATATCAATACTGGTTTATTTTTGTCTCATTTGTCCATAAAACTTTGAAGAAATTCTCATCTTTTTGTTTTCAACAATGGTAAGAGTTTTGATTCTTGTAGTGTAGCTTTTCTGATTCCTTTGCTGAAGTCTTCTGCACACAGTGAATTGTGCTATAGTACTTTTACACCTGCACTGTGGAGGTGATTTCCTCTTTGTCTGTTATTTTAGGGTTTTTCTTCATAACTCTAATGATTTTTCATTCATCAACTACTGTTGACCTGGTTTTTGCACATTGCTTACACCTCCATTAATTTCCTTCTTTTTCAAGACATACCATGTTGTCAACTTTGTAATGCCCAATCTCTCTGCCGTGGTTTTAATTTGAATTTTCTTTAATCTCATCTTCACAATTGCTTACATTTCCATCATCGACAACACTCTAGTATTCATTTTGGTTTATCTTGGTTCTAACTCAACAGGCAGACTCAAAAGGTATACATCAAAGGTTGGACCCAAGGCTATACATTTACAGCTCTTTTATGTTTCCACAATTAATGCACTATGGAACACCTAAACAATTGGAAACACTTGTGATCCATTTGTCCCAATACATGGCTTTAACATGGCTAAATGTGTTTGAAAAATAATATCAGGAAAATAAGCTGAAATTCTATACTTTTTCACATATTAATATTTTGATCTGAAGTACAAATTTCATTAATATGCAGCAAAAATGACAAATTTCACTATACTGTCTAAATACTTACACTTCATTGTATATGAATTAGCTCTAACCATTTTACAATGATAGAAGGCTCAGGGCTAATTAATATTCATATAAACAGCATCATGATAGTTAAATGTAAATCAGTCTAACATGAAGATTCCTACCATTATATATTAGACTAATGAACAGTTAAGAGAAGCTAGCTGAATGCTGTCGTTATGGAGGTGTTGTCATTTCACTGTTTATTTATACATTTGTTGATTAATAAAAAAATATAAAATGTATTGTATTTTGATTAAGAAATGTTTTTATTACTTTAACCACTGATTAACAAGTACTAGGTTTATTCCATGCTGAAAAAAAGAAGAAAGAAAACACAACAGTTTGGCAGTGGAGCCTTCTTCAGGTGTGGTTATAAGAAGTTTGAATGAGGAGGAGAAATTCAAAAGGACAAATAAGGGGCGTAGTCAGTTTAGTGACACCTGGTGGCCACATTTTACACTATTCTTGAGAAGGATGTAAGTCCTGTTTTATGAAAAGAAATTAATATTAAAAAAATAAAGAAACTAGGTCTTTAGTCTTATTTATGTAATTAGAAGGAATGCATGTAACTGTTACATATACTACTGTTATGCCAGTTTTAGTTATTAAGTTAAAACTCATACATGTTTCATGTTTTACATGTTTCATTCTGTAGCATTTTAGGGATAGCTTTATCATTCAGTGTTTTAAAAAGAAAGAAAAATATAAAGAATGCAAATAATCTTGTTAAGACTTAACTGAGATATAAATCTTCAAAGAGAGTTACTTGATATCCTTTTATCTATCTGATCAACATTTCTTTCTGTAGAGTGGGCACAGGGATTGACATATCATAAACTGTTGTAGCTTCACAGATGGGAGAACAACATCCTGACAGATTTCAAAGGGAGTAATCAAAGATGACAGCACCCACACACGCAGCATTGTACCTTTGATCAGGTTTCTCTGACTGATTTTTATTCAATATTTTGCAGCGAAGAAACCTTACACTTGCTCTGAACACTGAAATGGAATATCTCCCAGGAACATTTTCAAATGTTTACTTTAATTCATAAACTAGATTCTATAACTACAGTGGTAGCACTTAAGTTTAAATGTAAAATGTAAAAAACAAAAGAATTACATCTGAATGTACAATACTGTATATTACTTCTAACTTACAGTGATGATCACATTTTTAAGGTTTAGGAATATCTTAATTGTTTGACTGTAGTTGTAAAAGCAGCTAATAGCAATTTGATTGTTTCTTGGACGTTTTAAAATATTTTAAAAAGTAAGAAATATATCTCTATACTTTAGTACTGAAAAATTATATTACAGGTGGAGTAGCTCTGTACCAACTTGTTTTCTTCCTGAAAACATTAAGCATTAAACCACCTGAATAGCTCAAGTTTCTATCTCATGGCATTTCAAAAACACATGCTGAACAAGAAATAAAGGTCATGTATTCTCTCACAAGTGTTACATGTCTGTTTCCTCTTTTCAGCCTTTTATGGTGGTTGAGGGTAGTTTATCAGACAATCCAATTGAAGATAAACATCAAGATGTAGAGGTGTGGACCATGACACAGGAAAATCTGATTAGGCAAGCACACTGCAAAAATGAGGGTATTTACATAACATGCTGATATTTTTTGTTCAATACCTCTAGAATATTTTCTGGGCCCATATTCTGATAGCAAGTAATCAGAGTGACACTTTGATTCTATCATGGTGTTTGTAGATAAAAGTTTGACATCTTTACACACATAATGAAATGACATCTTGTGTGAACATTAAAGCAAACAAAGTTAATCTTATCACCCCTATAAAGTTTGGATTAAAACAACAGATAGACAGGGTGTTTATGTAATATAAGCCAATTGTGTATACTACTTGAGTGGGCTACAGTATGACAACAAAAGTTAGCACAGGTATGCTATTCTTAATATTTGGAACTTTTTAAAATATGTTGAAAACCGTAAAATGCACTCTAGATACAATTCCAAGAAAACAGTTTCAGTGATAATTTTAAAATAAAATGATTAAACTATCACTGCAAAATACTGCAAAATATATATATTCAGATAGATCAAATGAAAGATCAGTTCCTATTTTCTGTTTTTCTAAAAGACCCTTTCTTTATGTTAATGATACAATAAATAACATAAAATCTGTTTTGGCTTTTTCCATATGTACCATGTAATGCCCTAACTTTCAAAAGTACAAAGAAGTAGATTTTTTATTTAAGTAGAAATAACATTAGGTGAGTTTTATTTGTTTTTGGCTTTAAAAATAAAAACAAATATTTAAATAGCCAAATTATGTTAGCATTGTGCATATTTTAAAGAATATGAAAATATAAGGTTGCAAGAACGAAGATGTCATTTCAGTCATCTTGCACTTTGTAGCCTCTCCAGGCATTTTTTTTAAGGATCTTATAGCTGTGATTGTAGAGATAAAAGTACATGTTAGAACACTGGGGGATCACTGTATGTTTGTTTCCATTCCTACTGGGCTATAAATCTCTGGATTAATTTATTGGTTTATGTGCTTGTTTACCTGTCTACAGTCTACGTGTTTAGATTTTTACTTGTTTCTTTGGTCAGTCCTAAAAAAGACCCTTTTTCAAACATACTATTTCCACCAACATCAGAAACAGAACTTTCCTCACCACTCTAGCTAAATAGCTCTTTCTAAATGATCAACTTATGATGAACAGACACAGGTGGGAATGGTACTGTATCAAACATATAATAAGTGTTTTTTTCCCTTCGGCTGGGGTTCAGTAGGTTTAAATTTCAGGTAACACATTTAAAGTACTGAAACTCAAACATTTTTATAGGGTTGATAACCATTACAAATTTTATTTTAAGAGATGAAAGCTATACATTTACATATATGCCTCAGATAGAAAACTGTACGTAATCAGCTTGAACAATATGGTTGGATGGTTGGTTGCGAATGTCCATTTGTCTTTTTCTAAAGAAACACTGTCAAAGCCAACTATAGGCCTTACTCATTCTAGTGATTTTAAAAAATAGTTTCATTTTTGATGGGACACTTCCGTAAATATACGGTACATTTTTTGTGGCACACAATTTCAATTTCATGTTATTATTCTAAACAACACTTAATTCAATGTTTAATCTGAATTTGTTTCAAAGCGAACTGTCACCTTATCCTGACATGAATTCATGATGCTGCCACATTGAAGACTTACTGGTCTAGCCATCTTCTTGCTAGTTTCTCCCATATAATACTTTCTTTCTCTTATAACACTTTGTGGTATTGTTTTGTACTGGACTAAAAGGTCAGAGTTTCACATGCAAAGGGTTGTGATCACACATGTAGCTATAATTTGCAGCATTCTTCTCATTGATAGAAATCATTCTCCCAGATTTCCTTGTTATCCCATCTTATTGAAGTTTTGAAATATACAAATTGTTCAACACATTTACTTTTTATTTTTATTTGGAATTCTGTCATCAAGGAGCTCTAGAGAACGTGCTAAAGTCTCTATGGCAGCCGGCAGAGCCTCATCTAGACCTGTCAATCATTGTAGTGACTACATGCTCTAGCACTGTGGTCTCAAACTGTGTTATCCCCCCAGGTGGCACGCCAGATGACCCTGGAAATGTGTTGTGTGCACAACACGCACCCTAGTACTTAAGTGGACACAAGGGTTACTATGTATATACTGAAATGGGTTTGGGTTCTCGGGCTTGTGCCTTTACCGCTCCCTCCCCAGTTCGTCCCTCCACCACATGGGCGCGAACCCAGATTTTCCTCCGGCGTCGTTCAACAGTGGTCTTTCGGACTGAGCTAAAGAAGACCTTCCTCAGAGAGGGTGGCCAAGATCCCTGTTATGCGCAGATTCACCAAGATCCACCTGTTATTTGTGAAGAACTTTTTTTTACCATTGACAAAAGAGCTGATACGTATTATGTGCGGAGAAAAAGCTGCTAAACAGCCCGACCTGCTGCCCCTTTCGAATGACACAGTCACTCGTAGAATTAATGATATGGCAGATGATGTCAAAAGTACACTGTTGGAGCACATTAAGACTAGCAGATGCTTTTAACTGTAATTCACTGTAATAAAGATGCGTCTGTAGATGTCGTTGATTTGGCCAATTTGCTCGTTTACGTTAGATTAGAGTTTGAGGTCATGTCCCATAAGGACTTTCTGTTCTGGAAGCCGCTACCAACAAGAACTACAGGAGAGCACATATTTCAGATTCTGAATTTATCGAAGAGAATGGCATCGACTGGAAAAATGCGTCAGAATTTGTACAAACGGTGCTAGAGTGATGACAAGCTGACACAGCGAGGTTGCTTCAGATATGTAGATGCACCCCGAGGCCTTGGCAGTCAAGAAAATGCCCGAGGATTTCAAATCTGTTAGACTCTGCTGTCACAGATGTGAATTGCATCAAGGCTAGCACAATGAATTCACGTCTGTCCAGTGTTCTTTGTAATGTGGCTGGTAAAATTAGCCTGCCTGGCTGATATATTCTCACATTTGAATGAGCTGAATATGGGACTAAGGGGCTCTCTTTAACAATTTGTAAAGGTGCAGCTTTTGTGATGACAAGTGATGTCTCTGCTTTCCCAACTGTGGAGAACTATCTGCACATGGTGTGATACTTGATGTTGCTGTTTATGATGTGATTGCAGTACACCTCTTGTCATTGGAAGAACAGTTCTCAGTATTTTTTAGTTGAGGCATCACCAGAGTGGATCAGGAACCCCTTTACTGTTGATTTCGTAAGAATACCCAAGGGCCTGATCTGTGCTGAACAAGAGAAGATGCTTGAGTTATCATCTGATGCGACTTTGATGTCAGAATTGAAATGACAATCACTGTTGGATATCTGGATCCAAATATAGAGTGAATACCCAGCCCTCTCATTAAAGGCTGTGAGGTTTTGATGTCTTTTGCTACTACCTACCTTTGTGAGAAAGACTTCTCTGCTCTCACTGCAATCAAGACAAAGTACCGCAACAAAATGGATGCTGAGCCAGATCTACGTTTGAAGCTCACTGCCTTTGTCCCTGACATTGCAAGGTTTTGCTTGACTAGACAGGCTGAACTCTCTAACAGAAATGGTGCTCATATATTTTTATTATTTGTGTCTGTGCGCGTGCTCATGTTGGTCATTGAGATTTTCTGTGGTTCCTATGAGAAGATGACTTGTAGGTGGTACTTGGATGATTTGGTTTTATCAGGGGTTGTATTTGGTCCAAAAAGCTTGAGAACCACTGCTCTAGCAAGGTATCTAACCAACCTTACCATACCTACTGCTTTGGGAACAGGCTATTTAAGATCTGCACTTATGTTACAAAGAGGTTTGTCCTTAGAGTGTGGAGTTCCTATTTCCCATTTGACCTCTTGTATTCTAACTGTGCTTCACTTCAATCTCACTTGTGGATTCCCCTTGTGCCTTGTTTCTTTGTTTTCCTGGTTATGAACTTGGCTTTGCTCACTTTAACCTTGCTTGTGGATTCCCTTTGTGCTTTGGTGCCTGGTGTTTACCTGGCTAGGAACTTTGCTTGTGCTTGTACATTTTTACAGTTTCCTTTGGACTATGTATTTACTCCCTCACCTTCACTTGTTTGCTCACCACATCAGCCTACCTGTCTACCTTCTTGTTTGCCTGCTTCACCTGCACTTAGTTTTCCTGTTTTGGACACTGCCCTCACCCAGGTATGGGCAGTGTTATTACAGAATTCTGCTTGCACCCTTCAATCCATTACCGTCACTTTAGTCTTTTCCTAAAAGATTTCTAAATAACATTTAGAGCCTTTCTTCATTTGTTATTAGTACTGAATGTCTATGTCATTGGCAAACCAGATGTCTCCTTATGTGTTCTTTACTCCATCTTCTGTTGTTTTCCATGCATTTCCTCTTTGCCTGCTAACAATTGTGGAGGTAACACATTCTCTTATCTTTCTTCCGTTGGTTGGTATGGGTTTTTATTTGTTCTTATCATGTACTGTAGATGTTTGCTCCTGCATATTTCTGACTCATAGTTCCCTGTACAGTCAAAGATATTCACATAGTCTTCAAAGCAACCACACTTTTAGCCCTTCCCCATATTTCTCTGCTAGCATCACAAATGTGTCAGTGTTTGTTTTTCTTTGATAGTGTTTCTGTTGTTCCTGAATCCATCTTACTCTTTGCCCAAGTATACTTGAATACCTACTCTTAATCTGTTCTGTTGTATGTAGAGCCACATGTGCATGACCTTGCACATGTGAGAGATGAGGGATACTGGTATCTTATTCACACAGTCCTTCAGACTTTCTTCCTTTCCATATACACATCTCCCATATTTTACTGTATAATCTGTCACTCTCCTGTGCTACTCTTACTGTAGATCAAATTAATAAAATGCCATCAAGTGATTCCATAATTTTATGCATGTTTACACTCCTCAGATCACATTTTTCCTCAGACTCTCCAGGTTTCTACAAGTTCTTGCCTGAATTATGCCTTCTATACAATCTTTTTGATCCTCCTTTTCCTTGTGTATGATACTATTTCAGAGATGTTTTGTTTTCCTTATAGTTTATGATACTTACTGTTTCCCTTCGGTTACTGTTTAATTTCAGTTGATTCATTATCCTACATTACTGTATATCCGTCTCTCATTTTTGTCTCACTCAGACAGTTCATAATTTCAATGCTTTTTTGTCCCAAATAATATTCTTTTGTCAATCCTGCCATTCTTCTCGACCTTTCAGAGGTTTTGTAGTCTGTTTTCTTCTAATTCGCATTTGTATTTCTTCTTTCCGCTTTATTCTATTATTTACACATGACACATGACAGTTACACATGACAGTTTTGTCATGTGCTCATGGCTTCTTTGCCTGTTTCATTGTTGTTACTCCTTCTGCTGCTGCAAGTAGCACAGTCTTCAGATATGTATTTGAGAGCCAAGTTGTTGGTTTTACCTGTTTGGCTTTCTAGTTTCCTGTTTATTTTCCCCATCATGTATTTCTCATTTAGCTGTTTTACATTGGCTCGCATTCCTGTGTTTCTCATTTGTTCCTCCTGTTTCTCATGTTAATTCTGATGTGGCACAGAACTTATAGAAGCAGTTAATCCAAAGCTATTTCTGTGTTCAGAAGGTCATGCTTCTCTTGATCTGAAGACTCCAACATTCATTTTCTACATGAATGTGATATTTTGTTTTATTTCTGTACAAACCATATTGTGTAGTTTCTGCAGGAATAATGGATCACTTCTGTTTTTTTCTCCTACTTCATATCACCCAATTATTACTGTAACAACTGAGGGGTTTGATATGGAATGGAGCAGGCATAGGACTCAGGAAAAGAGGCTAAACAACAAATTTATTAACCAGAACAGGGGAAAGGTGCACACACAAGGACAGGGATTACAGCGCTGCACCTACACTAACACAGATACAGAAGGGAAGAGGCTGTCTCCCAGCCTCCATCCCACTATATACAGTCCTGTAGTCCTGTCCCAAGCACTGTTCCCAGCCAGCCTTGCATGCGCGTGGCTAAAGAGCCCCACATGGCGCTGCATTATTTTTTATTTTTGACTAGACTTTTTGATTTTATTTTTGATTTAGACTTTGTCTATATCAATGTTTTTAGTTTTAAATATTATTAATAATTCTGTATTAAACGTTTTTGGTGTATAAAAAATCTATTTGGTTACAGAAGATATTAATTTCCACAGTAGTGGGTGCCACTGAGGTGTTTCCTATTTATTGAGAATCTTGTGTACAGTCACCTTCATTTAATAGCTTGGAACACATCAGTGACTTGCTTGCTCTTTTGTTCGTAAATAATCTCCTGTTTATGTTTATCTGTTTTACCTTACTATAACATTTTTCCACTCTACAGTTCTCCACAACCTGTCCACCTCACTTTCCATATTCCCATTAAACTGCATTTGTTCTTGTTGAGTACCTGTCACATAAGTTCAGATTGTCCTACTTGACACTTTTCATTAGAAACCTCAGTCATCGAAGCTGACATGCAGACCTTCTTTACCACGCAAAGTCCAAGTCAGTATGATTTGTATTTTCTGCTCACCCTTACCATTTTTGCTTGTTTTACAATAGGAGTGTGACCTATTGTGTGACCTCCAGTTGACCTCCTTTTTATCTGGACTTTGAACAGGCTCCAACTTCTACTGATTTGCAGAGAGTGGAGTAAAAAAAAGTAGCGATACTTTCTACTGTCAGGTAATGTCCTCGTATATGAATAATAAATTTTTCCTCTTTGAACCTTTCCGTTTTTTGAGTGCTTGTCTTCAAGTCAAAACAAAGGTTTTAGTTCTTTTTTGCATCTAGTCTTTCTCACCAGTAATTTTTCTGGTCATTCATCTCTGTACTCATTCTATCTGCTCAATACATTTCTTAAAATTGTTTTGTTTGAAACATATAAGTATTCATTAATTCAGCAATGAATCTTCTACTAATCAACAGAGGTAACCAGGTAGCCCACAATTAAATCTGAAGCCAATTATGGAACGTCATATTGTTATATTTGTATTTACTTATAGTGCCTTTCACAATGTCTCAAGAATGTCATACATTAAAATCAAATAAAAAGAGCTACCAGAAATGGGAATAAAATTACACTAAGATGCAACCTTTTATAAAGAAAATTCCAAATTTGCCCATGCTTAAATAATAAGGCTACAGTGTATCATGCTCCACTGTCCAATGGGTAGTTAAAACATGCACATTATTTTTTTATCTTTAAATATTTCAAACTCCATCGGTAACAGTCACTTTTTCTTTGGGTAAACTTTCAGCCCCCATAGTATGTGAAAATGAGTGTCGCCAGTTAGTGGTAGAAATCAAACAATCATTCAAGTGTAACTGGGAAAACAAGCTTTTCTTTTGTGAAATGGACAAACACAGCCAGTTCACCAGGCATAATGGGACAACAAAGGCGATAATGAAAAAAACAAAAGGAAAGATTGTTCTGTTTAGTACTTAAGCCTGCAAATTTTACAGATAAATGTAATCACTGCCATTCATAACACAATGTTTATTTTTCCTGACAGGTGTTTAAATGTTATCTCAAAAATATATACTTTTTAAACAGTGTAATCGCATACACTTCAAAAGCTACCTAGCTGATATAAATTTCCATTATTTGTGCCAAATGAGGTAATAATATTATCCAAACTTATATCAAAGTTAACAAAACAAACTTTATTGCTGATAAAGTACTGCCATTGTGAGGTATGCAGGAATGTGTAAAACACAAAGAATCAAGATAACAGATTAGTGGAACAAATGTTCAAAACCAGACTAAAAATGAATGAAATATTTAACTTAAAGAAAAAGAGCAACACAATTAAATTTATTTAAATTTAAGCTTTAAATAATATTTGATACAGAAATTTAAAAGGTATATATTTGGAAAGGCCAGTATTCAGATTGTTAGTTGCTCTTGTATGCTTCATGCAAAAACATTTCTATTCAATGTTCTGTAACAGATATTTTACTATAAAAAGCACATATTTGACTGGACCTTTGAATCTGAACTTGCCACTGTTTTACATTTCTATTAATATACTCAAACATGCAACATGACCCTTTAATGCAAACAATAAAAAGACTAATCTAAACATCAGCTATTAAAAATATCCTTTTATAATGAGTGACAGTTGTGGCAATTCTACAATTGATGTACTTTAAGGACAACTTAAATAAAATACACAAATTTAATTTTTAAAAAGACACAAAAGAAAAGGAAGCATGTTATACAATCCATCCATCCATTTTCTGTTTTTCCCAATATAGAGTCACAAAGGAGCCAGAGCCTATCCCAGCATTTAATACAAGGCGGGGTACACCCAAGATGGGATGTTAGCCCATTATAGGGCACACAAGTGACAGAGTTTCTTTAGTAGATAAATACAAATATAATATCAGAAAGCACTGAGATCTGAATACCGTTTATTTTTACATCACAGTGGTATTTTTAGAGATAATTTTTAGAGATAAAAAGATTCAAAAGTACGCTAAAAGTAAGCTATTCAAATCCCTCAGAAACACAGTATATATATATTATTTTCAGTATCTGGGAACTTTTTTCACAGTTTACTTTACTGCAAAGCTTTTGACACATTCTGAACTTTCTTCTCAACACATCCTTTATCAAAACTTGACTGTTAATAAAGGCTAATATGGTTGCCAAAAGTAAGTTCTGTCTGTTGTAACTGAGTTTTACTTTTAAACGTTTCAAACTGTCATTTTTAAACATTTTTTGTTTTAAACAATTTTGTTTTCACTTTCTGATTGCTGTGTTTTTTATTTTCATTTTGTTTTTGTGTACTTACTGTGCTTTTGTATTTATACTTCCATTTTTATGTGTTTTGCATTTTATTTTTCCCTGAGTGATTGTTATTAATTGCAATGGTAATTAGATTCCTGACAATTGGGTGGCATAAACTTTTTAAAGCAGAGCATACAGTATGTCCATACACCCCAGCAGAATCATTACTTATATGAGACTGTGCCTGAGGTTATCCAAAGATATGTTGTGCTGGATAAGGACTATGGTTGTTTTTGGCTTGTAGAGAGGGAGAAGGAAATATTGTACTTGAGCAGCTTTGGGTGCACAGGGTTTGTTAAGAGATGTGGGCTAAAAGTTGGTTTGTAAATTTAAATAAAAACCTTTGCTTTCAGCCCAGCACTAGTTTCTCTGCGCTGAACAGATAGGAGATTGGATTGAATTAAACCTTAACTTTTGAAGTATTTGTTTGAGAACTGAAATTGTGTCTAATTTGTGAAAACATTTACTTCTAAACAGAACCCAAGACAAAGAAAGCTGGGACATTGTGCATTGGAAAAACTGGTTTATAGAGCTTTGTCCTATTTCTCTTGTCTCGTTCTTCTTTCAGCTAAGAAGAACTTGATATCAGGAATTTTTTGCTTATGTCATACACTAGTTCATCTAGAAAAACAGACAAGAGAGTGATTGGTCCAGAGAAAGGATCAATGAGGCAGCTCCAGACGTGTACAGTGAGAATATATCAGGTCAGTGTCTAAAGCTTTGGGAGACTAAATGAGTTATTGGAATTGAAAACATAGAACACATGATTAGAAAGCTACTGTAGGTTTTCCCATTTGTCTCATAGTGATGTGCTGTTTAAGATCTCTTGTTCTCTATTTCATGCCAGAGAAATCAGACACAGGCATTGATGTTAACCACCCTTCCCTACCTACTCTGTTGTTGGATCCATGCTTTTTCATTCATAATCTTTCCTGTAACTCAGACTAAATGGATTTAGAACTGAATTTTAAATAACAAAACAAGACTCAGTTTTGCATGTAGGGAAAACTTACAGGGAAAATATTTCTTGAAAACAAAGAACTTCTATTAAGGAAGATTACATTTTGTTATCCCTGTCTTTACAGTCATAATAGATCATTTCCTATCCATTATCTGTCCCTCTGTGATCGTCTTGGTCAAGAACTTCATTAATCCTGTATTAAATGGTTTATTGTCACCTCTAGCTCTATGAGGGCACCTTCTAGCATGCACCATTGGGGAATTCAAAAGGAACACACTGATATTTGGGCACCACCAATTTTCTTCTACTACATGATTGTTGACTTTGAATTTGGCCCTGTTCCTGTGTTTGCAATTGTATGTCTTACCCATGCTAAAATGGAGGTATTTGCATCACAGAACTCCACAATCTGTGAACTACTGTACATGACTGTGAGAGGAGCTCATTAACGGTACCCCCTTTAAATCCTGTTAAGCTTATTTCCATTATAAGATCACCCAAGTTATGGAATACCAAGGGACAGAAGCTCTCCTTGAGGAGCATGTATCTTTAATAGTCGGTGATTTGGTGAATGACAGCAGTTGGATGGCCTTTCAGCAGCATTACTTATTCAAGCTGCCCGCCTTTCTTCAAATGGGAGAGAGATGCAGGACAGAGAGTAGAGGCAGAATAACGTGCTCCCATGTGTTTGTCTGTGTTAGTGTTGTCAGCTAGCAGACTCTGTGCATGCAGGCTTGCTATGTGTATGGGTTTTTCAGTAGAAATCTGGTGGCTGTGTGTGTGTTGTAAGCACCCAGTAATACAACAGGAGGTTGGTGGCTGCATGTGAGTTGTAAGCAACTTGTGTAATATGGGAACCCAGCAAGTAAAGCAGGCAGCAGTTTTAATCCCCAGGAAAGGAGAATGAGTGAGATCTAGGAACAGGAGTGGATCCAACCACAAGACTTTAAAAACAGCTGTGAAAGCTATCAGAGCTGCATTTCATGACCTTATAAATGCGAAGTGAGTAGTCACATTGAATGGGCACTATAGCAATGCATGTGTCTGCAATCTCTGAGGAGACTGTGGTATTTAAAGAGACAGACAGTTCAAGAAATGTGGCCAGGTAGACACTCACTCTACATGAAGTACAGAGTGATGTCAGGGTCTGATGAGCTGCCAAACTCTGGCAGTGTGTGAGAACTACAGTACTGTATATTACTCCTCTGTGTAATGTGGGTAATGTATGCGGAGCACAGACTGGCAGAATTGTAAATGGTCCACTATCTCCAAGTTGAGTGTTTTTTGTGTAAGTTTAATATTGTGGACTGGCAGTGCAAGCTGCTATTAACCAATGTAATGTCGATGACCAGACTGGCTGGGCACTAAGATCCCATGCACTGATGATCTGGGTTGCAGTGCGTGCGATACTGAGAGCAAAAGGTTCAGTGATTCAATGTTCCATCCTGAACATGATCACTGAGGTGGTCAGAAAAGACAGCGCCAAAGCGTAAGAGAGAGGTATGTCAGGCCACCGAGGGCAGTATTGCTTGGTGGACAGATCTCTGGTCTGGTTAACCACAAGCAAAGGGTTCAGAGATCTTCAGTTAAGTCATCACTCCGTTTGGGCTTGAAAAAATCACTGGACACCTCAAGGACTAGTGCACTCCCAGTCCGTGAAAAATAGGGACAAGAGCTCAAATATTAGACCAATTTGCAAGATGGTCTGTAGCGGGCATGCTGACAGTGTGGACCCTCCATGATCAGTCCCCCTAAGTGTGAGCCTAAGTGTGCCCCACGTGGCATTATAGTGTGTATGCCAAATTATTGGTCTTGATTATGAGGCAAAAGGAAGGCACATTGTTTAGTGATATATATTAATTGTCCTAAACAGGACACTGTGAATATACTTCATGACTATAACCTTGAAAGCACAGGCTTGGTTTCATATTTTAGCAAAATGTATTAGCCCCGTCAAACTGGATTATTACCTCCTTCAAGGCAGGGTCTCTAGTGATGGTTATAAACTTGTAATCCAGTCTTTTCATATGTCTGAGTTAACAGTGTGTTATGACATGCCAAAAAAGCTTGATGAGGTAATGCACTTACTGTGAGGAGCTGACGGATTGTACAGCCTCTCTGAGAAAATTGTCTTGCTTCCGAGATCACTTAACAGGGATATATGAACTACTTAGTGTTTGCCACTAAAACACCATTTAATGCCATTCCATCTCTTCATAGGCTAGGCATCCATTTTACAAGTTGTGTCTAAAACAACATTTTAGATGATGTAAGATAAGAATGGGAAACAAAAGGGATTAGATAATTTCATTATTGATTTACCACTGTATTCTAACATTACTTTTATGCTGCTAAGTACAGTCTGCAAGGACAGAATGATCTTAATACCATATCACTTTATCTACTTTCATTCTTCTTTACAGGCCCTTTTAAGTTCTTCTATAACATACTGAGGAGATGCTGTCAAGAAGAAAGAAATGATATGTTCACAATATATAGTATTGTTCTGTATATTGTACAAGAGTACAAAGAAGAAAGCATTTGAACTTAGCAATCATTTACTAGTTTATTCTTTAGGTTCCAGCTTTAGTCTTAAGTAATTTAAAATGTGTTTCTTACTGCTAAAATAATTGTCTTTACTTAGATTTTCATAACTAATGTACTGTAAGTATTTCTATGATGCCTGTGCATTCCTCTCTGGTGTCCAATACAGGGCTTCTTTAGTGATTGTATTGTTCTCCTCAGGCAGTGTCCAATGCAGTTCCACCTTTTCTTAGCAAGTTCCATCATTATATCTATATCATAATTGCATCTTTCTCTTATTTTTTTAGTTTTTACCGTCTCAGACCATCTGACTATTAGAATTGTTCTGAAGGACCTATGAATGAAACTTTGGAGTTTATTCATTATTTCTTTTATGATTTTCCAACCTTCTGAGCCATATAGAATAATGGCAGTGTTTAAACAATTAGTCTTGAGTTTATTTGTTTGAAAGTGCTTGATAGTAAAATAAATAATTGCTTACACTTATATAGCGCTTTTCTGAACACTCCACTCAAAGCTCTTTAAAGGTAATGGGGACTCCCCTCCACCACCAGCAATGTACAGCATCCATCTGGATGAAGCGACGGCAGCCATAGTGCGCCAGAACACTAACCACACATCAGCTGTCAGTGGGGAGGAGAGCAGAGTAATGAAGCCAATTCATAGATGAGGATTATAAGGAGGCCATGATTGGTATAGGCCATTGGGAAAGCAGAAACCTTAGTTTTCCCCAGGAGGTCTCCCATCCAGGTACTGACCAGGCTCATACCTGCTTAGCTTCAGGGGGGACTAGTTGTGAGTTGCAGAGTGATATGGCTGCTGGCATAATAAACAAAGGTTATCAGCATATGCAAGGTCTTCTAGCTGGGTTGTGAGTCTCTCTCATGACCCAGTCCAGGGTGAAAAAGAACAGTAGTGGGGAAAGTGGATAACCTTGTTCATAAGTATATATTGTTATATATATATAAGTACTATATTGTTCATAAGTTCCAACATCGGATCTTAAGCAGGTTCTTCGGACACAAAGGTGTTTTTGGCTCAGTAGTTTCCAACTGGGTTTGGCTCTCACACATCACTAAGGCTGTGTTGATGTCAACATCTCTTTTTTGCCTCAGCAAGGGTTGTTTCCTTGTGAAGGTTCCTGTAACCATAATAGTTTTTACAGAGTGGTAAAATGTTTGCTATTGTTGGTCAGGACTCTCATCTGAAACCAATTCAATATAGTTGAACCTTTAGTAGGAGGAGAAGATGCCAAATCTCAAAGAGCCACAGATAATGATGCACTCGAGGTCTCAAGAACATAATCTCCCTGTTCTACTGTTATGCACTGCTGACACAGCATAGTTGAAATGACTTTGGGATGCTCCACAGGTCTTTCCTCAAATAGTAGGTTTTCACAATGTACACATGCATTTTGAGCTGGGGAGATGTTTGGAATGGCAGGAAGGCCAGTTACATACAGTATGTAGACTCCTTGGTCTCAGCATGTATCATCATCTAAGAAACCCTTGCTGATGCTGCAGGTGCTATAGCATTTTCCCTCGGTTCTTCACAGGGGCCATGTTCTGATCATAATTGATGATAACACAGTAGTAATCCACCTTAACTGCCAAGGACAACACTGCTTATCCACCCCCCATGCCACCCATAAGCTCTTACTGCGTGTGCAAGATTGTTTGGACAATAACCATTATTCTTGATCAGCAAGTGGATGACTATAGCAAATTTCCTATCTAGAGACAGACTGAATGGAGTGATGTGATGTCTCCTCCCAGCAATCATAGAAAAGTTCTGGTCTTCATACAGGGTCCAGGAATTGGGGGATCCATCCAAGACAAAGTTAAAATCCGGAATGGGATCCAGAACAGGAACAAGTTAAAACTGAGTAATGAGGCCAGGCACTCCGAGCCCTGGACTCAGATGGTCAGGACGCCGGGGAATAAGGCCTGCCCTCTGGCTACCTGCTAACCCAAGGAATAGGCAAGACTTGTGGTGTCCATCTTCCAATGCTGAGCCAGGAATAGCGAGAGCGCCAGGCTTAAATAATGAGACCCAAAACACGGGGCAGGTGCACATAATCAACTAAAATATGAAAGGGTCGGTGCACCCTTAAGTGGAGAGATCACGATCGTGACAAATGGTGACAAATGGTGTCTTGAGGAGCATGCAGAATGCTTGGAAGATGTTTGATTCTCAATCAGCTTATTTTCAACAAGCCACCTAATGTGATTTTTATTTACTTCCCAGTGTAATTATCTCCATATTTGATATCTCAGGCTTGACATGACATCTAGGAAGAAAGATGTCTTCAAACAAAACTATTCTCTGTGTGATAGCACGTTTACTGGCCAAGGTTTGGGGCCTGATCAATGAGACAGTGCATAAAAACTGCATAGTTCCTTCCTGTCCTCAGATTGGATTTCTCCCCTCAGGTCAAGATGATGGAAAAATTTACTGCCAGGGTCAAATATACTGACAAGCTGAGTCAAGCAAAAATAATTTAGCTGCTGTCTCAAGAAGTTTCAGGACAACCTAAATGACCTATAGCATAGATTATGTTAACATAAAATTTGTTGACCTGCTTCAGGAGCTGGACGTTGATAATCAATGATATCTCCATGTTGCTTGTAGAGGAGCTTCCATTTGGACTGCTCCCTCTCGAAATCCCTTTTTCCAATTGAGACTGACAGATCTCACTGGTATCTAAACTTCTGGATCTTCAAGATTCCCTGCTATGGCCTTGGCAGAACACTTATGAGATGCCTGGAAATCCCAGTAGACAGAGGTGGGTAATCATTGCTTTAGCATCCAAGTGGATAAGTATTGGAAATCCTGATTGTCCCGATTGAAGTTGATAACCATCACTCTCTTTTTAAAAAATACCTGTTTATCCCTATAAAATCCCTAATTATTGTTTTTATATACATATATTCTAGCTACCTCTTTCTGGAATCACCAGTTGAGTCAGAAGTTGCATAACATTCCTCAAGATGTAATGATTTAATTTTTCAATATCAAGATGTTTTCTGCACACTCTTAAAATGAGTGTACTGAAACATTCCAGGTGCACTGAAATAGAGAATCTACTGGAACCAATGCACCCACATCCAAAACAATGCCCCGTATATCCAAACATTAACAGAAGCACTTGCATTTGTTTTACATTCATTTCACTTGCATACAAATCAGAAAGCAAAAAAAAATCATCTGAATTTGCATAGCTAATAATAGTAATATAGTTTGCCATACAATAATAATAATATTGACAGTAAACTATAATATAATGGATACACAATCCCGATATTCACTCTCTAATACTATGATTCTGGCAGATATACGGTACAGTGTAAATTTATCCTAAGCTTGAACATAGCATTATTGACTCTAGGTTTAATTCCAGTGCTAATAAGTAAAAAGCAGATGAAGCAGGACCTCTTTCCACTAGGAAGGAATAAGAGTGTACTTATATTGGTCTTTTTTACCTGTAGGTAAAGCACAAAGACTTGCACATATAAATTTAATATTGAGTATGACTGCAAACAGAAAAATACATATCATGGCAGGATATAGAGTACATGATGCTAGAAACCAGCCATGTACTGTAAGTATTTCCACATAAGAAGTATTTGAGTTTGTTTGACTAAACTTATATACAGTCTGACATTTTTTACATTCAAAAGAAGGCAAGAAATATATGCTCTGACATATTAGGGAACAGTAGCATGTCCATTTGCACCAGTGCTTTAAAGCTGATTAATCATATACATTTTGTCTGACAAAATATACTGGGCAAACACAATATAAATGTACTACATTAATGTGATCACTTAGCACAGACTTTAAAGTAGTATATAAGGAAGATGTTCTTTGTCGTAACCAACATTCTGAAAGGACTGATTTTAAAACTCATTGATTAGGCAATCAACAGCACATTTACTCATAAATTGCCTCCTAATCACTCACTTTGTTAAACTATAAATAGATAGAAAACCAAGTGAGTGCTTTAGTTATTGGTCAGGTAAAGACACTGAACACAATAACACATGAAAGAATGAGAGATGTGCAGTGTTAATATACTGTAGATTTACTGTTATGGAGGCCAATTCATCATTCCAATTTTTCTCTTAGTACAAGTATCAAGAGGAAACTGATTTTATCAGATTTTAATCTTTGTCAGATTTTGTCAGATTTTCTTGCTCATACCACTCTACATTATGTTTTTTGCACTGCCAATTTTAACATTTCATTGATTGCATCAAATGAATGTTACTTTTGATAAAGACATTAGCTAACTAAATTATTATTGCTCTTATCATACAATTACTAATGCTATTACTACAGTGGGAATACAAAATTACCACCCCTTTTCAAAATTTAAACCTTTTGTTGTATGACACTCTGAAAATAAAAACAAATTAGTTTAGGCTTGTTCCATTTTTATTTATACCCTGTAACCCACATTAGCCAAGTGAAAAAATTAAAACATTCTGAAAATAAATTTAATTACAACAGTAAAATACCTTATTTGGATAAGTGAACACCCCCCCTTACAATTGCATTTATAAACTTGCTCAGGTATAACCAGTCACCTAACAAATCACACAATAAACTAATTGGCTCCCACCTGTGATCAATTGTGGTGATTGTAATGCGTTCAAAATAAAAGCTGTTTTTAGAGGATTCCACTGATTTCAAAGCAAAGAATCCACTATGGGCAGAAAGGTGTTTCAAAAGAACTTTCAAGATAAAGTTGTGGAAAATCATAAGTCAGAAGATTTCAAAGACTTTAAGTATCCCATGGAGCACAGTCAAGACCATCATTATGTGGAAGGCATATGGCACCACCCAGGTCTTGCCTAGATCAGGCTGTCCTTTCAAACTGGATGACCAAGTGAGAAGGAGACTGATCAGAGAGGTTACCAAGAGGCCAATAGCAACTTTGAACAAGCTACAGGCCATTATTGCAAAGACTTGTCACTGTGTGTGTGTGACAACAATATCAGAAGTGCTCCACAAATCTGGCCTGTATGGGAGGGTGGCAGGAAAAAACCCACTCCTTAAAAAAAGCCACATCAAGTCTTGTTTATGTTTTGCTAAAAAGCACCTTAAAGATGCTGTGGTCAGATGAGACCAAAATTGAACTTTTTGTCCAGAATGCAAAACTGTGTGTCTGGTGTGTCTTGCCATCCAAAGAACATGATTCCTACAGTTAAGCATGGTTGTGGCAGCATCCTGTTGTGGGGGTGTTTCTCTTCAGCTGGGACTGGGGTTCTTGTCAGGTTAGAAGGGAAGATGGGCGGTGCAAAATACAGGCAAATTCTTGAAGAAAACCTGCAGCTCTCATCCAGGAAGTTGAAAATGGGAAGATGGTTCACCTTTCAACATGACAATGACCCAAAGTACCCCGCCAAAGCAACCGTACACTGGCTGAAGGACAGGAAGGTGAGTGTCCTTGAGTGGCCTAGTCAGACCTAAATCCCATCAAAAATCTCTGGAATGACTTGAAGAGGGCAGTCCATCAACGGCCACCGTGCAGTTTGACTGAGCGAGAACAATTCTGCAAGAAGGAATGGACAAATATTCCTCCCTCTAGGTGTGCAAAGTTGGTAGAGATGTATCCACACTGACTTAAGGCTGTAATTCAAGCAAAAGGTGCTTTCACCAAGTATTAACTCAGGGGGGTGATCTTTTATCCAACCCAGTTATTCTACTTTTTTATTTTTATTTTATTTTCAGAAATTTTGCTTTCTTTTTTTCCCTTGGATGTTGCACGGTACAATTTGTAAATAAAACTGGAATAAGTCTGATATTTGTCTTCTTTTTGGGCTTTAGGGCAACAAAAGGGGAATGTTTTGAAAGGGGTGGTGACTTTCTAACATTTTGAAAAGGGGTGGTGTCTTTGTATACCCACTGTATATCATCTATTAATAAAACAAATGTTAATAGGAACATTCTTTTAAATTATTCTGTGTTGTATTCTTTAAAATAAGATATATATAAACAGTAGAATAAGCAATTGATCTTTACACTGTCAGTTTCTCAAGTCTTTATATTGCTAGATAAAGACAATACTGATTGGATAATAAATGTTGAAAAATACATAATAAACTGGTCTGTCCCTATGCCTAACACTAGTTAGAGAGCTGTGCTGCTTTTGAAACATAATAGCTTCCGAATCTAACTCTATGGTCGAAGGGTTAATCATGATGAGATGAACTGGGACTTCTCCTGACGACAAACAGAAATCATCACCACTTCTAAGTAATCTGCACTAATTAGGAAAAGTTATTGTCTGACACTCAGCCTCATATCTGTAGAGATTGGCATGTCCAAACATGAGTTAGACATGTTTGCAAGTTTATTGAGCACTTTCTGCAGATTTTATGTGTATATAATTGTCCTTTGTTCAGATTAAGTAGGTTTTTCAATCACTCTTAAACACAAGAAAAATGATGAAATGGAGGAAAATGAAATGTTTAAATCTGTGAGAATGAATTTAATTGAAAGATATTTAACCACTGTCAAATCATTTACAAAAGGTAACATTCCTCTACCAATTGGTATATATCCATCTGCTTGTTTGCCTTTATTTTCGACATTGAAGGGATGACAGACAATGGGTTAATTTCACCCTCTGTTGGGATCCTTAATCATTTATCACATTTCATGAAATTTGAAGGACATTAAATGAAAGCAGCTGCATTGGCTCCTGTGTCAAGTTACTGTCTGACACCCAAATAACACAAAAATACCATTTCTGTATGTCTGTGCCACCAGCCTCTGGGCCACACATTGTATGCCTGGTGAAATCTGTCAATAAATGTTTTTCCTGCCTGAATGCTCTAAGGCAACATCAAACAGTCCTGGTAGTACAGAATCAATACCTCAGCGCCAGCAGTAGTGGCAAAACTGTTATCATGATTGTGTTTACCGTTGATCGGATTACACTCTTTCCATCTGTAGCCACTAAAAATACCAGCAAGTGTACAATGCCAACATTTGTCTGTTCTTCTCAAAAATGAAGGTGGTTAACAAAATTTTACTTTTATCTCTAATTGCAAAACCTCAGGGGGTACTAAACCACAATTTTAAGCCAGGATTTAAAAAAGGAAAGAAATCTTAAGACCCACAAGCTCTGGAACTCTCTGCCCAAGGATATCAGAGAGTCACCTTCTCTAAACTCCTTCAAATCCAGACTCAAAACCTTCTTTTTTAGAAAAGCCTTTACTTAACTGGTTCCATTTTTCACCCCCTGCAATGAATTTATTTATTTTTGGAAATGAAGTGAAGTGTTTAATGAGTTTGCTCTCTTAACTAGAGACTTTACCTGAAGAAAAACAATTGGAATAAAAAAAAATTGTAATTTACAGTATGAGTTTTTTTTTTATTTGGAGAAATTATAAGATTTTATTTGCAGTCTTATCATTACAATATTTAACCACTTTACAGCATCCTATTTTGAATATAAATCGTACTCATAAACATACTGTTTCTACTACAGTATATAAAGAAATTGTAGCTAATATAAAGAGTATAATTCAGCAATTCAACATTATATTCCTGATTTGAAACTGCATTTGAAAGTTAATTCGAAAAGTTTATTCATGAACAAATTATTTAACCTACTGTACTACATGTGAAGTCTTTCACTGCAAATCTAATTAATCACATGTGATGTAAGTACATGATAAAGTATATGTGTGTTGAGATTCAGAAAGAAAATATTTTGTTTCCAAAGAAACTGTGCTGCTCATGTCATGATCAATCTTTAGGAAGGGTTTTGTTCAACGGAGTAAGATCAAATGGCTTATCACAACAACAAAAAATACTGTACACAAACTCAAGCATTACTTAGAAAGCAAAATCAAGAAAATGTCTGCGGTACCATTTCTTTTTATTTTGCTTGGAGAGTAGCCCAGATTGTAACTGTAGAGTAGAATAGCTGTTCACTGCTCAGTAATTTTTATAAGAACTGAGTATTAATTGTTAATGTACATGAATGAAAAGAAACATTTTGAATTCAAAGATTGACTCAAACGTGAGGCTTTTTCATTTTCTGATTTTGTTTTAGTTCTAGCTTTTTTCACTTTCATAGCATTAACAATCTTTATACGTGTTTGGTTCTTTTTATTTTTTTCTTCCATAGATGTTTGTATTTTAAAGCACCCATAAAAACTAGACCTGACTTTTTAAGTTGAATGAGGAATGTGTTGTGTTTATCCACGTTTTGGGAACGTTTCTTCTTAAACCAAACATAGTAGAAGCAGAATATACACTATAGTGAGAATTTGTAATGTTGTCATTTTCCCTATAAAAGACCACATAGAATTGTACATTGTGGGATATAACCCTGTTCTATGAGTCTGCTGCCCACTCATGTCTCATGGAATGACTGGCCAGGTTGTAACATTGCTATAAAGCCCTATCTCTCTGTAGATCTTTGCCTTCCTAGGGCATTATGATCTGGGGCACCATCAATCATTAAATTAGAGTTCTATAGAGTTGAATAGATCATTAATCTAAGGGGACAGAATACTCTCTTGTGTGACCTTGAGATACTGCATTATATACTGCAAAAATTAAACTGTTCCTTTGCAGACTGCTGTATGTTATAGCCAGTTGGCCGAGGTAGCACCACTTACTTCCACTGGACAGTCTACCACACCAGTGTCCATCGACGCCTCCTGTGATACACAGTGAAACATAAACCAATGCCTGGATTCAGCAAAAAAGATATACAGTATGTATATAAATACATACCTTTGTAAAGGTGAAACTGTTGTCTGTGGCTGCTAAACCTGAACTTATATACAGTGTGTAAAAGGTGAAATTATAAGTTCTTGGAGTTCCTTGGAGCTCAGCATTGTGAATGGTGAGAGCTAATATTCATTCCTAAATTTCATGGTGGCTGCAATCTTACAAATCATGGGGACTATACTTTGTATATGCCATTTCACAATGCTGAGGGAGGTACAAATATAATCTTCTAAAATTGTGTCTTTTACTGTAAAATTTATCCCATAATTCATAGTGACTGCATGCCTTTAAAACATCATCAACTGTTTAGGTATTTCTTGTTTTATACAGTATATACTGTATATTTAAAAACAGAATATGTATAATACAAATGACATATTTTAGATTCATAGCTTTTGTGTATAAATGAAATAACTATTACACAATTATACTGAAATGCAGCATTGTCATCTGTTGCAAGATGATCAATCAGAAAAGGTTACTTTACTTCAAGGCCTACATGAATATAAGCACTGATACAATTACAGATTTTTAGATCTATATAACAAGCATAGAAAATTACTTTTATGCCAATTTAGGTCTACTTGACAGATTGCAGCATAAATTAACTTTTCATCTTGTCTGTAAGAATCTGAAGAGAGTTTGTAAAATTGGTATTGTTTTTGGTAGAATATTTTTTAGGAATGCATACACTCTCCAATACTAAAGTCAAGTTCCAGTTGTTTGTATTTGTTTTCTGCCCTCCAAACCATAAGTGTCACCTTTGGAGTCCCCAGGTCTTGCATAAATAGTTTCAGCCATCAAAAATATCTAGTGCCAGTGGCCAGCGACATACCAGCTCCATCACTTCTTGTAAATCCTTTCGTGTTCCTAAAGTCAGTGTTCTTTGCAGATTTAAGGTTTTCTCTGGCCTATACCTGTTTCATTAGCTATGTTGCACAAAGGTAATACAGACACAATACCATATACAAAATGGAGCAAAATAAATCAATATATATGATAGCATTACCTTGTGCATCATGCAGGATAGGGTTTACACATTCCTATAGATTGCTAAAATTTGTAACCACATACAGTATATTGTACTTTTTGTCATTGTATATAAAATTAGACATTGTTCCCTATATTTGAGAGCTATTAATTTAAATCAGAAATGGTTTCTAAGTTATATATATTTTGCACCATAATAAGTATTTACAGATTTTTTTAATGGGCTTGAAATGGGAATGATCCTGATATTTTAAAAGCAGTTGGATTACATTTAAGAAATTTCAAGTTTAAGCACACCTTTGGTGAGTGCTGCTGTAATACTAAGCAAATGAAATGTAACTGTTGAGTGAATGTTATATATTTTGCAAGCTTTTTAGATGTCGAAACAGCGAGTCATTGTCTTTAGCACAGTCAGAGTTCAACGCTAAACTCTTGAGCTGGAAAAGACAGCCCAAGCATTTCTACATCAGACCTTTACAAAGAATGGTTCAGGTTTCCCCATTCCTTTCTTTTGTGTCAGAAAGGTTAGCAGTACTTGTTCACAAAACAGCATTTCTACATAGCACAGCACTTATTCAGAGAAATTCAATCTCTGATAGAGCTTAGGATACTGTAATATAATCAGCAGTCAGTATATAAAGCTCTGTTTTTGTCACTTTCATTTTCTCATAAACCTTTTTTTTAGCAAGAAATAAGACATCCTAGACATTGCAATAGTAACATTCATATCCCATTCATCTGCAGAGTAAAATAAGATATGCCTTGGCATAATCTGTATTATTTAAATAGTGTCCTCTCATTTCTTGACATTCATATTCAACACATCTTTAAAAAATTGATATGTTTCTTTTTTGCAAAATTGCGTGTGTTTCACTCAGAAACCAATGCAATATCTCTTTGAATACATTGTTTCACAGTGAAGAATCTGTTGATCATAATTTAAATCTTCACAGGTGTTGCATGTTTGGTTATAATAAAAAATATGTCAATATATTAATTGAGATGTTAATATTTACCAACTACTTATGTAAACAGCCTTGTTTCGATGCTACTGAAAAAATGCCAATGAAATGAACAGAAACAAAAATATTTATATTATAGAACAACAAAAGCAGCAAATTTGTCAACAATGAACCCATTCCGTCAGAATTTCTGGAGCAGGAAAAAGCAAAAGAAAAAGTTATATCAATAACATGATGTTTACATTATTTCTTCCTTTAGCATTTTACAGTGCAGTTAATAAATTCTTTCTTTAGTTTCATCTTCACTACAGCTCTCCCATGAAAAGTTGCATGGCAGTTTAAATAACATAATCATGTTCCTTTCTCCAAAAAAATACATCAATTTTTGAATGCAACATTTATATAGTAAAAATAAATTCACACTAAAATTTAAAATTAACTTACCTGTTAATACTATGAAATTGTTTAAAAAATCCAAATCGTCTTAATCTGTTCTGCATAGCTAACCATTACCATTAAATAATTACCACCCATTTAAAATGAAATTACACAAATTTTTTTGAGATTAATGTAAAACTTCTCGTTTCTGTATATTTAAATTATTAATAATTGCAATACATAATTTTACAGAAAATATTACTTATATATTTATGTATTTTACAACTTTCTTCAACATATATACTGAATTAATTCTAGATGTATTATTATTTTTGGATGAAAATAATTCTTTGAATGCTTGTTTAATAAAAGGTTAGAAATAATTCTATGGTAACCTGACCTTTTTAGGAGAGAAACATAAAAAACAGAGAGAGAAGTATCTTTTGAAAGGCTACAATAAAAGATGAAAGGCATGCAGGTGGGAACAAAATTCCTATAAAAGAGCACTTTTTACAAAGCTTGTCCTAAGCTCAGACGTAGCCACAGAATATGTCAATTTTAAACAAAAAACACAACAGACACACATGTTGTTTTATTCTTATTATATTACTTTTTTTCTACATTCCATTTCTTCTTCGCAAAAGAAAATCCTGTTTATTTTGTTCTGAAGTTCTCTGATATGAACAAAAAAGGAGTCCAGCCCTAGAACTCTAAATTACTCACATCAAAACCCGAGAGTAGTTCTACAATGAATCAAATACAGGTTGAATACTTATGCAGTGCTGCAACAGAAGACGACAAGGCCTCTTCAGGATCCATTCACTACAGCCTCTGTCATATTCCATGGCCTTGAAGTCTCTATAGTCCATATCTTGTGCTCTTATTTTTGTGTATGGATCATTGGTTGTTTACTATAAAGCCGATGCAGCCTGAAGAGATGCAGGACCGAAGATGTTTTATCTCTTGTCAGAGCTTGCTTCAATTAAATTAATGGATCCATTCAGCTCCCTCTTTCCCCTTTCAGCTGCATCAGTGGTGAATACATTAAAAAGATCTTATGCCTCAAGATGGTACATCATGGTATTAGCCAGGGCACTCATTTTCCCTCGGTCTTCTTTTTTCCAGTAAATCAAATAATTAATGAGATCTCCACCTCAATAGGGCACTTCATCAATATTTTGTAGCTTGTATGCAGCATTGGAAAAAACCATGTGCTTTTTGCTCTCGCAAGGGCTTTTATCTTTGTCTGTGTGCGGGTTTTGTGCACAAATATAGAATTTCTAAAAAGCTTAAAATATTGACCCTTTAGTGTAATTAGCTCAGCTTTCGGTGAAAAAGGGGATAATTTAAAGGTGCATGTAATTATTAAGTTGCTGTATTTAGACAAAAGCACTGAACACTATAAAACTGACAAAAAAAGTTGCATTATTTTAAATTCAGGTTCACAGATACCTAATAGAAGAGTCGATACAAAACAATGAGAACAAATCACTGGCTTCCACTATACCCTATTCAACCCATTTCCCTTGTTATATAGATAGAAAAATTAGTTTCAATCTGTATTTTTTGGAATGGTGTTTTAACTGGAAAAATAATTAAATTACTAAGTAATAGTGGAAGGGTCATCTACTCTTTACATTTTTAAGTTTTACGTTTTTGGTTGAATATTATTGAAAACATAACGGAAGTATATCCAAAGGTTGTCAGTTTCAAAATGTAATGCATGTTTGGCTATCCTGCACAGTCAACCATGATTATCTTCTATGAATGTGATGGTGGCTGATAAGACCAATACATGACCCATATGATCTCTGGCAGGTTGAGCAGGTGTTTTCTCAGGGGGTGTACAGTCAGGTACTATGCGGTATGGTCATGCTGAACTTTCTTCAATGTCCTGTCTTTATTTCATTTTGGTAAATCTATCCAAAAACATTTTAGTTTAGCTCCTGCTTTGTACAAAAATATTATACAACTGTGTATGGTTTATTACTGCAAAGGAAGAACCAACTTAGTAATTCCTTACCTATAGGGAAAAGTGTCATTACTAAGTAGGTAGAAATGAGCACACACTGTATTAACCATGAAATAGTGAAGATCATGTGACCTGTATGCCTGAATGATAGGTTGGATTTACAATTCTTGTTGCCAGCCACTCCTTCATTTTTTATGTTTGTTGTTTCTCACACCCATCATCTATTTTTTTTTAATGTTTTGTGTTTTTGATCCATCCACAATGGTGGGAATACAGAAAATGTCAGACTATTCTACTCCCCCCCTGCCCCACTAAATGAAGCTGAATTAATTAATTTATCCTGACCAGTATAAGATGGTTGCTTGAAACAGTAAGCACAACTCGTGAAAACTGAGATGGCAGCAGCAAGCTCATATATTGCTGTGATGACTGAGGACTTAAACACTCAAATGCCAACTTTTCAGCAATTGAACTTCAAACTGAACTTTATCTCTGGTAAATGACAAAGAGTATTGAATACCTTCAGAGTGAAAATAAAAATTTGTGATATTCAAGATGGTTGAACTGGAAGATCAGTCACTAAATCACAATGAAATAATGTGTGAATGGTGGGCTGTCCAGAGGAAACTGAACATGACAATCCTGTAGGATTCTTGAAAAAAGCAAGTCACACTGAGTTTCTGGATCTGAACAGCAAGACAAGCAGGTTATATGAACAGTGCTCTTCTAAGAACTGTGACCAGCCTTAAGCGTTAATTTGAAACAATGTTAAGATACTTACTTCTCATATTACTATAAGAATACTATGCCAATTTCTGTAGTTTTATGATCTATTTCCACATGTTTTGGCCATTGTTTTAATTTGCTATACTAAGCTATTATTTTAAGCTTTGCTGTTCTATAGAATTGTGAAATTCAGTGTGGCTGGAAAAGTCTTTAGTTTCCTAATTTACCCAGTGTGTTTCCTAAAAGAATAAACTGTACTGGAACCTACTGTATATCCTTATATATAGTAGTATGAACCAAAGGGATCTAATCAGGACTTGATAAATAATGGCATCGTGACGGGATAGCATCCCTCCAGAATTTTACCTGACTTTTTGTCAGACCTCTTTTTGCACCAGATGATACATACTGACATTTAAAAAGCTCATTTTAGAGGATTTTTTATACCTATATAAATATACCTATATTTTTCATGCATATATAAATATTTTGTTTACTGTGCTTATACCAGCAGCTATATCACCCTGCAACTCACAACTGGCAACCCATTAAAGCTAAGCAGGTTTGAAACTCCTGGTAAAGCTAAGGTTGCGACTGGAAGACGTATTAGGGGGCCAGTAGGGGGCCCTCACCCTGTAGTCTTTGTGGGTCCTAATGCCCCAGTATAGTGATGGGGACACTATGCTGTAAAAAGACACCATCCTTCGGATGAGATGTAAAACCAAGGTGACTCTCTGTGGTCATTAAAAATACCAGGGTGTTTCTCGAAAAGAGTAGGGCTGTTACCCTGGTGTCGTGGCCAGATTTCCCAATGACCTTTACCAATCATGGCCTCCTAATAATACCCAGCTATGAATTGGTTTCATCACTATGTTCTTCTCCCCACTGATAGCTGATGTGTGGTGAACGTACTGTACAGTACCAGCGCTCTATGGCTGCCATCACATCATCCAGGTGGGTGATGCATATTCGTGGTGGAGGAGTCCCCATTACTTGTAAAGCATTTTGAGTGGAGAAGCACTATACAAGGAATGACCCCAAGTTGATTTACACATACTTTAGGAGGGGACCTACTTCATTCACTGCTGAAAGTAGTAGCGAGGTGTAACCCAGCTGACATGCTAGAACCTTTATGTTCCAGCAACCCCACCTCACTGCTAATTACACTGAGAGATGACAAATCTTAATGCAACTGTTGGTGCAGTTCAATGGTGTATGGCTTTGTAGATGTTCTGGATTCAGACATGGGCCATGGATTTCATTCTTCTGCTCAGGTAGTTCTCTAGCCAACACTTCTTCACCTTCAGACAATTCTTTTGATGTCCAAAAGAGAGCATCTGGGACCATATGTGGAAGATTGCCATTTCAGACAAACAGAAGCCTTTGAATATATAAAAATCTAAATTTTAATATATGGCCAGAATAGAATCCTTTCATTATTTAAGGATTCAAAACAGATAAAACAGCTTGTCAGAAGCAGACTCAACACTACCTTAAAATACAATAGCTTCCACAATCTCTGCTCATTCTTAATCTAAAAAATCGTCTGGTCAACCAACAACAATGAAGGATAAAGACATATCTAACCTCCAGACAATTAACAATTATTGAGCTAATATATACTGTACATTTACAAAATCTTCAGTGCCTCTCTCTGGTGGCTTAATCCAATCCATTACCATTGCTGGTGAAACAGAGCTAGTTCAGACACGGTGATGTCATTGCCCTCCCTGCGCGTAGCAGGGACCTCAGCCATCTTGGCTGAGAGAGGTCTTCTTTAGCTCATGTGGCTGGTTCCCTGTTGCATTATACCGGAGACCTGGGTTCGTGTCCCAGGTGTTGTGGGATGAAATGGGCAGGGTAGAGCAGCAGAGGGCACGAGACCATGCAGAACCGTGACAGTCACACTTCTTACAATGAAATCCAGAGAAACTTAAATTACATGAAAACATATAGAAACTTCATGCTCTTCACAGTCGATTTTGTCAATCATTTTGAGATCTTCCCATATGATCTGAACAAAAAAATAGCTGTGATTTAATATAACTACCAAAGACATATTTGGTATTAATTATTTTTTTTCACAAATGATTTGGTACTTAGTGTCTGGAAAACTATTACACCCAAAAGAAAACAACAACTGTCCTTCAGGTTATAAAAACACTAAACATTTTTTTCTCTTAAGTAATTAATACATTATGACCTTTGTTTATAAATTAGATATATTGCAGGTTTTACCTCACTTTATTTGTGCTACATCTAGAAAAGGTCCATAGCAACAATATCCAGATACCATTTTGTTACTGCTATGATATCAAAGCATACCATCAGGTTACCTCTGTATCCCAAAGAATATGATTAGGGTTATAGATAAACCTGAAGCTCTGTGAAATGCATAGGATACACAATGTGTAATAACTCTATTCCAGATAGTAAAGAACCTGTTGATTTAATACAAAATGTGTTGATCATTAATTCAAATCCTGTTATAAATGTTTCATTGCACCTGTATTTTAATAATGTCTTCAGAATTGCACAGAGAAAAATATTAAGGCCACTGGGTGGCCTGATCTACAGTAGGATAATGTTACTAATTCCACTCGGTACTCACCAAGAAAATGTGTTTTTCTGCTGTTTCATCTGACAGGATCAAAAGGGCATGTAATTCGTGTAATACATCCATTTACTTGGCAAAAACTCAACAAGTAGCATGTTAAATTCCTTCTAATAAGGAAGTGCAAGAGACTGTGTCCTGTGCCAGTCCCCAACAGAAATCTAATCTTTTCTGTATGCACACACCCAGGTTGTCTGGCTGAAACACCATCTGGTCTTTGGCAAACTAGCTCTACATAACTGTGTGATTAACAGGTTTAAGAACTATGGGATAAAATGAAAATAAATCTTTCTCAGTAGTAGATAAATACTATTAATTTCTGTATAATTTTTTTTCATTATTATATGGTAAAGTTTCATTTTATGGTTTATCTTGGGTAGAGAAATAGTCCCTCATAATGAAAATTACACATTTAATAATAAAATGTGGAAGAGAAATGCTGAGACACTGTTTCCTCAAAGATTCCTGCTGTAAGCATGTAGATACTTAACACTATGCAAAAAAAATCAAAAACTTAAATTATAGGTTACAATAGGGCTATATACATAATTATACCCATCAATGGGTGGGGAAAATAATATACTATCTGTAAATCTTTAAGTTATCCAATATAGGGTCACAGGGGAGCCAGAACCTATCCTGGCAAGAATAAAGCAGAATAAACCCTGGACAGGAAACCAGTCCGTTGCAGGACACAGGTTCAAACATGCCCAGACACGCTTACCCAAGATCAAATTTTCCCAGAAGCTAATTAACCTACCAGTACATTATTGGGCTGTGGGAGGAAGCCAGAGCACCTGAAGGAATCCAACGTGAATACAGAGAGAACATACAGTATAAAGTCCTTATAGATAAAACCCCAGGTCTGAAATTCAATCCAGGGCCCAGACATTGCAAGGTACCAATGCTAAGCACTGTGCCACCATGCCACCTGGTTTTTAGCATCTCTATTTGTTTTTTTCTTATCTTCTTGAGGAAAAATGAAATCACTATGAGAACCTTTTCTTTCTTTACATATACATTCCTGATTTAATTAGTAAATTGTAATTAATATCTGAATAAGTGGTATGTAGCATACTCCTAAAACTATGTTATTGTTAGATGTTTTTATATATCTTTTCATATAGATTACGAGACCCTTGTCATAACAAGGTTAAGTTCCTATGCCTGAGTGCTATCTTTGATGTAGAGTGCTACACCTCTTCCATTTCTCCTGTTTCTTTTGAATACTGTGTATCCACTAAAGGTGTGGTATTCACCATCAATCTCTGTTAGTTATGTTTCTGTAATTCCAATTACATTATTGTCACATGGTTAATGCAGTGACTTCTGTTTCCTACTCTTTTTTCCAAATGCACTTGGCATTTAGATATAAGCACTTAATAAACTTGTCCTTTGACATTTTATTTTCCCTTATGTTCTATTTTGTACTGTGCTCCCTATGTAATTCCCTTGCAGTTTTTTTTACCCCCTTATAAACCAGTTTAAATGATTTTGAATTGTTCTGTCAATCCTTCCACAAATCTGACTTGTATCTGTCTGGTTCAGATGTAACCTACTTTACTAGTGAAGATGCCTTTGACATCCAGTAGAAAGGTTGTCTGTGGCCAAAAGAAGATGTACTGTAGCCTGCTTCAGCACTCTGTCTTCAACAATGTGCTTGCAAATGAGTATTTGCAGTCGTCACCAGTGCAAGGCAGAATCCCTATGAAATCACCAATTTGGTCCTTCGTTTTAGTTTGTTTCCAGGTCTAGTTTGCCTATTTTCTTCTTATGCAATGTGAGCTGTTTATGTCAAGATTATTTGTCCCAGAACATACTACAAAAACAGGTCTTTGCCTTCCTTTGCTAAGAGAATTTCTGTTTTTTGCAATGATTTCAGCCATCTCGACTCCAGTTAGACATTATACTGTTGCTCATTTAGGTTTCTGTTTCCAGTGTTTCCACGTCTCTATCTCTTACATTTTGGTGTCACTTCCAGATCTAGACTGCCTATTTCCATGTCTTAGAGTGGGGCAAACATATGTGACGATTTATTGTTTGTAGTTACTGTAATGATAACTATATTTTTCCTTTCATAAATCAGAACAAGGTGTCCATTCTCCGCTAATGTTCCCAATTCACACAAAGCAAGGTAATTGACTTGTAATTCTTCAGTTAATTGACCTGTAATTCTTCAGGCCAATTTTCTGAAAAAAAAAAATAATCAGAAATTTCAGTATTGTTTGTAAAACAAGTTCCTTACAGCATCCAATCATCAGAGATTTCCTTATATTTTAATAAAGCATCATTTAGAACATTTCTTCTTCTATTCCTCCTGCAATTGGTGAAATTTTAAAGCAATGAAACATTTTTGGGTTAATTCCTAATAAGAATTACAGTATTCCATTAATAGTAGTAATATTGAGTTGTGATCCACGCCCTTTACTCCAGACTGGAGGGTTGTTTTCCGAAGTCCCAGGTGAGACACTGCTGTTACACCATTGAGTGAGTTTTACTCAAATGGCTTCTACTACTGCCCTGTTGTATAAGTGGCTTCTTTCCTGGTCACCATTACAAATGAGACATCATTCTCAATTGACTTACTGGAATAGATAAAGGATTTAAAGCTGTGTTAGTTCTCTGTTCCTTTGGTATCATACCCATCTTTGTTTTCAGGTGTTTCTCTTAAAAAGACTGCTTAAATATTAATGATGAAATATGTCTACTCCTTCTCTTCCAGGCTTAATGCCACAGCAAAACAGATATCTATGAAGGTGTATTCCATCCAGTTGCTGTTTTCTAGTTTTGACATAGAAGTTGTTATAAATGTTAATGATGTCCAGAAACTAAAATGATGAGTCAAAATGGATTGGTCTGCTTGCTTCTGGAAGATTATGATTTTTTTAACTTTGTGTTAGAATAAAACTACCTATCACAACAGAAATGATACAAAATCCCCAGACAGAACAAAGAAGCATGAAACAAGGTGTTAAAAAGCAAAATAAATTCAGTTACATCCATTAAAACATTTCCAAAAATTGACACTAGGCATCATGTGTTATAAAATATCTTTTCACTCAGGTGAATCCCAAGAGACAAAAAGTGCCAAAGAAGATGCCAAAAATTGCTAGTGTAACATGCAACTTTCATATTTGCATTACAGTACATACTGTACACAACAGTGTAATGTGCACTGTAACATGCAACTGTTTACATTCTTTTCCACATTTTTTACAGTTTATTCATGCTATAGTTGTAACAGGGAGGCAGGAAAGGGAGTATGGATCCTGTGCAGGACTCAGGAGAGAGAGAGAACACTGAGATTTCCATTCCAAATCACAAGACGTAAACCAGGAAACAAAAAGGTCTGATAATGGTAAGACAACAGGAGAGTAACAATCCGAATCACAAGACTAAATCGTAAATGAGGGGGCAAGCAAGAATATTTGAGGAAGTGAGGAAAAAGGGGAACTAAAATAGTGATGGGAGCGAACGGTGATAGGTAAATTAGTTGCGGTGTGGGCTTCTGTTAAACACAGTGCGCTTGAGACTGTGAGACTGGTCACATAACAATAGTAAAGATTTTGAAAATTGTCAATTACTAAATACTAATTACTTAAATCCTATTTATTCCTCTATCATAGTGTAAGGACAAAAATCTTTACAAATAAAAGAACAGTTAAATTAACCTATAAATTATCTGTAGGTTGCTTTAGATTTTTTTGGTCCCTAAATAAATCTAAAGGTCTTATTTCTGTATAACTAGTTCAATCAAAACACCCTAAAGATCATGTGCATAATTCAATGTACATTCTAAGTACTACAGACTTCTATAGTTACTCACTACATTGAATGCTTCTTTAAAGGATACATCTGCCACTTCACGTAAGTGAGCTTCTGAATTCAGGATGTATTATTTTTCAAGTTATACAGAACACAAAAAAGGTTTTACAGTCTTCAGTGATGACAACTTCCCAGTTCTCCCAAAAATCAATGAAAGAGTTTCAGAAGTATGTTTAGTCCACACTTATTGTTTGTTTCCAGGAAAAAAAAAAACAGCTGTGTGCTTTTTATTGTTTTGTGTGCCCTATTTTAAAATGTCAGAATTATGACAAAAACAAATCACAGAATCTATCAATGAAACTAGAATACTGTACATTGTATCACGAATTACATTCTATAATTCTGAAGTACTGTATTTTCAATTGTACTTTACAATTGTACTTTACAATTCCAAAAAATAAGGTTTGAGCTGTCTAACACTTAAGAAACACTGTAACACTAGAAAAACAAAGCATTTTTTCCATATTCTATTATTTGTATACTGGGGAGGGGGGGGTCAAATTTTTCCATAGCAGTTTTCTTTTGTCTAAGCCTTTACATTTTGATTCTGTGACATTTATTTCTTAATAGATGTTTTCTTTTTTTAACTTGCAAAAAAGTGTTTTGTTTAATTTTACTGATTTGTAAAGGGATGCTCTTTATGTAAGATGAGAATAGTGAGGTAACTGTATGATTGGTTGAGACATCTATATAAACGATTTCATATCCTTCTTAACAGGACGGCCATGTTGAAAAAAAGTAAGCCTTTGTGACTAATGGAAAGATAATCTGTTTGGACAATGCAGGACATTGCTGCTCTACTAGTTCCTTTATTTACAGTATATGCTGCTTTACTAGTACCTTTAAAGCTGTAAATTGATTTTGCTTTAAATACTTAACAATATTGGAAATTGTTTTTTAATAATGCACTTTTACCTGCACCTGACTTTTAGTCATGTAATCAGGAGGCTGTTTATGTGTCTCATTCAGCATTGTGTTGTGTTGATTAGGGGATATGATTGTGTTTGTGACTGATTGCAAATTGTAACCAGATGTAAGATATGCTCAGTCATTAGAAGTTACACACTGGCTTCTTTATAATGTATCAGAAATAACTCCAAATAAGTAGGTCATTTTAATGATATTTCTTTCAGTTTCTACTGTAGAAAGCTAATTTATGTTTGAAACTGATTATTTTGTTCCTCCTGTTTTAAACCATATTTATACATAATTTTCCTTTTTTGTTAAGATTTTTTTCTATTTTCTCTTCTCAATGGAGTTTATAGCAAAAGTTTGGGAGGGATGACAACAGTTTTTGTTTTCCACTCCACAGTGCCTACATGGATTTGTTGAGTGGTTAACAACACTTTCAGTTCTGTTGCAGAATCCAAGCCGTTAGTCCCTTATACTAACCTCTGACTCAGATACCAAGAGGTTACATGTCAACAAGTTTATACGCCTCAGCATTACACACTTACTCCATTTGCCCAGTAATTCAATGGTTATAGAAGGCCAAGACATTGCTGTTTACCTCCATCCCTCATTCTATTCGCAGTACGAGTACAGCAAACGAGCCTCCAATTTCCATTTCTGCTTTTGGGGGTACAATTGGAAACTTATTTCTAATCCATTCAGATAACACCGCCATTTTTAGTCAATTTAATAATACCCCTGACTTCCTTTCCCATTTACAAAGTTCTTACAAATCCGGAGCTATTGCGGATGTTTCTTCCAACTCAAGGCTGCCTCCTTGCTGCTCATGCGTATTTATTTTAATAAGCAACTCGCCTAGGTTTTCGAAAGCCTTCCTTCGTTACATACAGTAACCTTAAACAAACACTTCCCCAGCTGCTATCTAACTTCTGCAATGACCCACAGTTCACACCATGAATTCTTCTCACCTCCTCCATGCTTCATAATTCTGCATTGGTGGTTTGGGGTCCTACTTGGTTCTTTTGAGCGTCCTGGTCTCCTTGTCCTATGGCTGGTAGGTCAGCCCTCAGCCAAGCAGGTTAAGCCACAATTTCACTCCACGACGCTTTCATCTTGGGTGTTGTCATTCCTAATGAAATGGAGTTTATAACAAAAGTTCGGGAGGGATGACAACAACCAAGTTCAATCAGACTCAGCTGTCAGTAATCAGCAATTGCTCCTGACAAACCATTCCTCTCCCGAACACTATATTGTAAATACCTAAGAGATCCCTACTGTATGTCTCTCTCTTGCATGTCTCTTGCATCCCACCTCCATCCCATTTCCACCTTTGCAGCTACCCCTTGGTCATCCTGCATGGGGGTCCTGGTCTCCTCGTCCCATGGCCGGAATGTAGGCCCTCAGCCAAGTGGGTTAAGCCACAATTTGTTTTTCACAACGCTTTCATCTTGGGTGTTGTCATTCCTATTGAATTATGGTTTTCACTGACCTTTTGTTTTCATGCTAAATTCTGTTTTCAGTATTCTCAAAACCAGCATTCTTATATTATATTCTCTATCATCCTTGTATTTTCCCATATATCTATTTCTTAACTAAATCTCTTTCATTTAGCCACTTTCACTGGATTGATATGCATAATGATCTATTTTTCAATAAGCTTGACTTTTATACATTTCAGTTCTTTGCTTGAATTGGCAATGTCCAATGTGCATATCACTTCATGTAATGAAACCCAAAGTTCTTTGCCTAACAGCTCATTAACCTTTGATTGGTGGACTTGGAGGTACTTATTTGGAGACAAAGTAAACATAGCAAAGAGACAAGACTGGACAGAGAAAGAAGGCCATAAACTGAACTGAACACTGTGATATCTCTTCCATTTTACAGGGACAGTGTAATATGCACCCCTGCAGGTGATCAATCACTAAATATATTATTAGATATATTTCCTATATGGTATTAATTTCCCCCCCTTGTCTAGGGTAATTACTGTAAGAGTTTTATTAATTCTGACTTAGACCGTTTTTCAAATATGCATGTAAGAAAATGATATTGGTAAAGTTTCCTATCAGGTTATAGTTTAATTTGTACCAATACATTTCTTACAGTTTATCCTTTCTTGAGAAATAAACTGTTTATTTACCTTAAAAAACTTAATGGAAGGATGTTAATGGAAGTAATAAACCCAGATTTTGTTATATTAGTTTTTTTAACTTTCCCCAGCTCAATTTTATAGACCCTTGTAGTTACCATGCTACCCTAATAAAAAGCTATATAATTTTGATAAAGTTCCAATTTATGGAGTGCTGGAAGTTTGTTAAGTAGTTAAGAAGGGCAAACATTAACAACTAATAGACTTTCAAATGGGATTAATGTAAAGTTAATGAGAAGCTCCAATACAAAATGTTTTTAAGTGTACTGCATTTGTTCATTACCAAGCCAATCAAGTATTCCAGAAGCAATATCTTTAGGGGTGATTCCTTAAAGCTTACTGCCAGGCAGGGAGTCCATGCTGGAAACAAATTTTAAATTAGTATTAAATACATCTTTTAACCATACACAGTCAGATTTTTTTTTTCATGTTATTTATACTAAAATGAAAATCAGAAATAGCACCAAAGAATTACACAGTACTAATCACCAAATAAACAAGAATTAAAATAAATACATTTTCTAAAAACACTGCTGGTGTAAATTTCAAATTCAAATATCTTTACATAACGTCCATGTATACAAATTTTACTTAACGTAAGGAGAAAATACTATTTTTATGTATTTACATTGAAGTTCAAGAAATTTTGAAAACCCTATGACCAGAAGAAAATTTGTCTTGCTGCATTTTCAAAATGCCCACATATCATTTTGTGTTGACACCTGACAATATAAATACCTAATTTGACAGCCTGACTGGATCTTAATTTGCCTGAATATGAAGCAAACAGCTGACACGAGACATGCACTTAGTTGCTAATGTGCTTGACAGTCACTTATAATTTCACTGTCAAATCCATCATACATTTCAGGGTGTTGACTGAAGACCAGATTATTATACTGATTCTTTGAAATCTTAATAAATAAAATAATACAATGCATCCAGTTTCTATTCTTAATACTCATGACTTTATAATTTACACTAAAGGGCATAACATCATTGAATGCTGTAATCAATTCATACATGAAAATGCAGAGAAACAAACTACAAAAAGCTTTCAAATCTCAAATTTCAGTGGTTTATAATTACAATATGATATTATAGAACATTAATACAATATTTTGAAGATAATTGTTTTGACAATGCAACTTTTAACAATTTGATAACGAATTCAATGAAAGGGATATTTTGTACTATAAAAAATGCATGTATAGTAGAATAATGGTAATACTAGTATTTACACAGCTTTCATTTGTAAGGGCTTTCTAGAACATTTCCTTAAATAATACTTCCAGAAACTAACAAATAACATAAATATATTAAAATATTTTTAAAGTATTTTCCACTTATTAAACTCTACAAATTAATTTCAGAGTCCATTGTGTTGTCTACTATTAAACTTTTATAAGAAAATATTTCCATTGCAATTGAAAGTATTGCAATTCTGTTTATTTTTATGGATTAATATCAGCTAATAAGTAGATATCAGAGTAGAAATTTCAAAAATATGTTACTTTTAGTCTCACTAATAAGATGTTCTAGTGATTATAAATTGCTCACAATGAAATTCTTAGGAACAGAAAGATTCAAGCAACACAGCTAACACTACATATACAGTGTGGTGAAAAAGCAAGTACATCTTACAGTTTATAATATTTGGCAATTTAAACTAGTCCTCACCAGATCCTAATAGTAGATAAAACTAACCTCATTTGACAAATAATACACAAAATTCTAATTTTATTAATTTAGTTTAAAATAATAAAAAGTCAGCATTCAATAGCATTGTTTAAAAACCTTTAGTGCCACCATCTGTCATGACCACCAGCCAACGGAGATCATCTCACAAAAGAACTAACCAGTACCAGCAGGAGGTTAATAATTACAAGCGCCACCGCAATTGTTAATCCATCAGCACACGCTCTACCGTGCGGCAAGCAGCACTATTTTAACCATCCTAACCCGCTTCCCGCTGCTCGGTATGGAGTCTACTCCTTGAGAGCTCTACCTGGCGTTTATTCTGTACCTCGCATTCTTCTGGATTCTGGACTTCCTTTTGCCTTTTGACTTTGGACCTCGCCTCTCTTTTCAGATTGTTTGCCACTATTTGTACTTCCTGGATTTCGAACCACCTTTCTCCTTTTGACCACGGACTCGCCTTACGTACCGGATTGTTCACCTGCTTCATCACTTACCTACTCCTGCGTCTGCATAGATCTGTATACCTTTTCCTTAAGGATTCCTGACATAATCTGAATTAAGAGATTTATTAGAAATATTTAGAATTTGGTGAACCAAAATATTAGGTGCAAATAATTATTTGATCATCTGGAAGTGATTCCACCTGTATATAAAAATAAGAAAGTTTGTCAGTTTGGTCTTAAGCACTCAAGTCTGTCGTAACACATCATGTCCAGTTGAAGAAATCTGTGACAGTTATAGAGAAATAATTGTTTCTGCAAATCAGCCTGGGAAGAGGTATTAAGCATTACCAATCAATCTGAACTCCATCATTAGAAGTTAAGAAAGATAAATTACGAAAGAACCGTTGTCAGTTTACCCAGGATCGGTCATCCTACCAAATTCTCTTGAAGATCTGTCTCAAATTCCAAAAGAAACCTAAGGTTACATCTAGGGATCTACAAGGCTCTCTTAATATAGTAATTGTAGGGTTACTATAATGAGTCCACTATCAGCAAACAATTGAATAAGAATTGCTTTCATGGAAGGATAGCCAGGAGGAAACCCCTGCTCTCCGAGAAGAACATCGCTGCACGACTTAAGTTTGCAAAAAAGGTTTACACTGTGTAATGATTCATAGCCGTTCAGGGACGCCAAATATGTAACGTTGCCATAGCCAAAATGTAATGTAGTGGCTCTCTGAAGGCACCAGTTCTGTAGGGTTTGGGCATTTACTGAGACAATTATTAATTGTAGCAGTTAATCACAAAGTTGATTCTTTTGATGGCTTTAGAATCCAACCATGCGACATAACTCAAACAACGCACACACGCAGGTACTAATACACGAGGATACATTTATTAATACATAGAATATGCATATAAAACTAACAGATCTTATAGAGAGGGTTATCAGAATACAAAAGGTATATATTCAGTCAGTTACGAAGTGTTACACATATCAAGAGGACATACGTTCAGTATATCATTCATTAAGACCGTTTCATAAATGAACTTGGTTATAACTTCTACATTAGATACTCAAAACAAGTACATAACTCTTAGGAATTAAATTGATATCAACTGGTTGGGATAACAATTGAATTCTCGAGCTGTAATGCATTGAAGTTGAATACTCATCCAATCTTTGGGGATTCAGATCTCCTGCGGGCACAAAGAAACAGTTGCAGGCTGTTGCTGTCCAATCCGCGCTCTCTGGCTCGGTGCCAGGCTGTGCTGTGCGGCTTGCGACGGTGCGCTGCAGATGCTGCTGACCGGCTAGTTAGTGTTGGCTTTAACTAGCACAGTTTGCGCACAGGAGAAAAGATGACTGTGGGTCCCAGCAAGTCAGGAAGAGGACTGGTTCGTTCCTGATGAAGAGCTAGTTCTGAATAGTGATTCAGCTGTCCACAGTTCCGACCTGTTCACGAGGCCTGCTGCTGGTGCTAACCTCGAGTGGATCCTCTGGTTACTCTCTGGCAACCTCCGCTCTAGACTCTTAGAACAAAGGAAAGTTCTGGCACTCGGACACACTGGCCGTTCTGTGATTGTCCGGGCTGAGTCTCAGGATGGTCAGGAGGCGCGCTGCGAGAATGTCCTGCCCTTGGGAGCCTTCTGCTCCTGGGCCGTCCTGACCTGGAATTCTCCTTTGAATTCCCTTTAGAAAAGTCCACAGAATTCTCTCCAGAATCTTACTGAATCTTACTGAATCTCTCAGGCCCTCTGTGTTGCCTGTTTTTACCTGGAGGAACTTCAGCTCGTTGATTGGCTGAAAGTTCCATGGGCATCAGAGTCCCACGTGGGTTACTCGGCCCTACCAGTCCCTGATTGGTTGATCAAGGTGAGATATGAGTCACTTACTCCTGACACTTAGGAATGCAATCCAGATGTCCGTCTGGCACTCCCTAGACAGATAGGCGCCAATGGATGACCATTGATCATGATAGCCAGGCTTAGCTAAGTGCATCCCCCTTTGGGAGCTGTCCTTATCAAAGGAACCATCTTAAATCAGCCTGCATGAATAGTTTCTCTGTGGCTGCACCACAGAGATGAACAGAGAGATGAGGCCTAATTTGGGAAAGCTCAGAAACACTTAATTCTTTCTTATTAATAAGCCTCGCCGCTACAACTGTTACAGTACATGTATTCAAACCTGACATAGCTCATGAACATGAAAAATGTCTTAGGCATTCCTGCAACTCTCAAAAATATTTATACTAACAATTCTATTTTGTTGTAAAAAAAAATATTAAGCAGTGGCACTCATAGTCAAATGTTATATGAAAAATTGTGTGATTTCATTTACATATACAGTAAATGACATAATTGTGAGGGTGGTTGTGAAAATGGTCTTCTCCAAAGAGTAGAGTAGTTTTTCAGATATCATCAAGCTCTCTACTCCATCCAACACATCTGTGTCCAACACATACAGTCTTCACAAATTCAGAAACAAATATAGTACTTTTTCAACAAGTCTAATTACCCAATATGAGAACAATAAAATAGCATGGGGATAGCCAAGCTCAACAGCCCTAACTTCATTCAGAGTAAAAACGAGACAGTTTCTCAAAAACTGTGATCACAACATATTTTAAAGTTATTTTTATAGTATTGTACTGTATATATCTCTATATCTCAATCAATAGACTGTAAATATTAAATATAAAGAAACTGAAGGAGTCAGGTGAAATGTAAATAGGTTTAATAGGTTTGAGTTTAATGAATATGGAGGTTGTAGGGAAATGCTGATTATATTTCACAAATCAATGTTAAAGTCACAAACTAAATTCTTCCTCAATATAAATTAAGACTATTTGAAAATAGTTTTATAGCTCTATGATTGAGGCCCCTTACTGTGTTGAACAGTTTAACAGATTTGTCTTTGTAATGGTAGTCTTTGAATGTACTGGAAGAGATGGTTAGACCAAGAGTTCAATTAGAGTCTGAATAGCAACAGAAATGTAAAAGGAAAAGATTGTTTGACTGTTAAATTTGATTTTATTTATAAATGTATTTTGATTATACAGTTACAGATTGTTATCTTTGAAAATGCTTTGCAAAAAATATTTTTATTAATACATGTCAAATGTATAAGGAATTGCATCTCATAGTAACTCCTTGTTCTAACTGTTTTAGGTATTTCTGATTATAGCAAGTAGGGGTGCTTTGTAAATCACTGGTACTCTAAGGACAGGACATATCTTCATTCAGTATTTATCTTAACAACATAATAAGCTGAAATCTCCTAATTATGTTACAGAGTAAACTGAGTGTGAAAAGAGATATAAAATATGTGAATATTTTCAATGTGTTTTTAATTATATGTCTGTATGTTGATTGGTTAATTGGTTTTGGTTGATATTTAACCTTATTAGATCATTATTCTAGATTACACCTGTGGTAGTGTTAAATATGTTTGTTGTTTTTGGGTGGGGATACTACTGGGGAGTTCCTTGACTTGCCTGTTCCTTATGTATTTTGAAAATATTCATACATATTTTCTTTTAGACAAAAAAACTATACTTGTGTTTTTAATGAAATCCCACAAACTCGTTTCAGTTTCTTTTTTAGTAAAAACTCCTTAATTAAGCAGCTGGCCTTAACACAATTTAGATAATAGGGAAACTAAAACACTTAAAATACTCTTTATACTGTAAAAGAAACACACACAGCCACACACAGAAGTCAAAAAGGGGCATGAGCAAGAAAAAGAATAGCACATTGATAGAAAACTATAATTCAATATTTCCTGTATTATAACAGAAAGGTAGATGTAAAGTACCTTATGCACTGGGTTCACTGTAGAGGGTGTAAAAGCAATAGCACAACTGTTGGAATGGAAATATACATTCATGTACAGTAGGTAATTACCAAAGTGGAAAAAAACACAGGATGTCGCAGGCCAGTTAAGGGATCTAAATTTCAAAGATATACCAGAGATAAGGATATGGGCAGCTCTTAGACCATAGGTCACATAGGTGATATGTGTCAATAGCACCAGGTGACACTTGGTGACAGGTGTTGATGGCTTATCACCTTGTGAGAGAACCCTTGTCAACACACAACCAATACTCTGAAGACACACCTAAAATGCTTACAATGCTTCCCTGGAGTCCTGTGCTATTGCCACTCTACCACAGCAGCCTACCCATTCACTCAAACCTACAAACACTACAAAGTTCCGTGTTCGAAACCAGTGATGTAATCTGCATTTTTTTTAAAAAAGCTCAGAATGTTTTAATTTCATGCTTAAATCACTTTATTTTTCTTTTTAACAAACAAGACTGTTGCTTAAAGAATAATGGCATTCATCGAAAAGTAAGTTTGAAAAGTAAATTTGTTAAAAAGTATTTGAACAAAAATATGTGTTGTATAAAGATAAAGTTAGAGAGATTTCATACTTTTCTGTATTAAATTTGAATAAAACTAACATAAAATATGATTCTGCAAAAGACATGATGACACACTGTTAGGCTTTGCTGGTGAAAGTTATGTTACCTGTTAAAGTAATGTGACCACTAAGTTCTAAACTAATTTTGTAGTCTTTGGGTATATACATGCATTAAATAAAACTGAAAATTATTTAATAATCTTTTAAAATGTTGTATACACGATCTATACAAACGTAAAGAGATGATTAATTTGATAAGTAAATAAATAAATGATTATGTCTCTTTTGAGTCCCAGAGTTCTTGTGTTGTTGCTGATCTTAAAGAAAACCACAGAGTTTATTTGGTCAATGTCGTGACTAGAAACAGTCAGTTCTATTAACAGTTTCTTCAGATTAAGAATTATTCTGTTGTGCAGATGCAGCCATTCAAAACAAACGGGGGATACCGCATTATTTTGCGGTGCGCTTCACGCAGTCTACCGCGAGTTACCGTAAATTCTCGTATAGTACCTCATAATACCCCGTGGTACCGCAAGTAAAATAATAGTATCCGGAATTTCCGCAAGGTGGAGCTAATAAAGCTCAACCTCTCATGTTTGAGCCGTCGCTGTCAAAGTCTCTAACAAAGATATTACTAATAGTATTAATAATGAATTTTACCACTGAAGGGAAATCTTAGTAGCTGAGCATAAAAAGAATAGGAGCATACTGTAATGCGTGTGAAGGCCATAAACAATATTAATTTTGGAACTTAAACATACAGTATATGGCTGATCTCGGTACTTTAAAGAAAACATACACACCAGTATTCCATTTCTCCCTAAACATTTTAAGCATCGAAGTCTTTAACTAACGTGATACCGGAGTCAACAAGCATACTTTTAGAATTTGATTAAAAGGGAATATAATATGGAATCACATATCTAAAGAAATTAATAACGATATAATTATATTAATGTACCGCAACACAAGAATAGTACACGCTGTACGATGTCTGTTGATAATGTTTGTAGGGCTTTTTCAACACTCCTCATGTGACCTTGCCGGTGGCACTGTGAGTTAGGTTCCTGACTCCCACATCACACGTTGGGTGTTTGAATCCAGCTGGAGCCATTACTTTTTTTTAACAAACATTTCTTTGAAAAAATAAAACGTTTCCCTGGGTCAGAGATTAAATAAAACTTCACTTGCACCAAACAAATTTATATTTCTAAATATCACAACATGATTGAATTAGTTAAGACACCAGGGTTAACATCTCTACTCTTTCAAACAGGCACTTTCTTGTGGTAAATGCGCTGAAGCATTTTTAATGATGAAAATGACTCAACCTAATTTTCTGCAATGAGTGACACTAGAGGTTTGGAGAAACTAGTACAGGAAAAGTACAATATTTGTTCAATATTCAAATAACAATTTTGACATTATAAATGTATTTGAGTAAGAGCACAAATCTAGTTTTTTAAGAACAAATGCCTGAAATAACAAATGTAGTGCAGTAAAATGCTTCTACTTTATTACTTACATCACTTGCAAGCTACTTGCTGGTTTATTTCCTTTACTGTAGCACTATGTGCCCCATACTGGGTCCCTGATTTTTGGCATTCTGGTTCAGATGGAATAGTGCCAACCTCCTGCATCACCAACACTGCTTATAACTATATCCTTTTATTCCTTAAAGGTTGTCCATCATCATACAGACCACCTGTTGCACCTTAAAGACCTCATACACACAAGAGTTTCTTGGAAACAATATCCTTTCAGCATCTTGAGCAACCAGCATGGAATAACACTTTTTTCTGCATTAACAGTCTGTCTTCATTAAATTTTATCTCGTAGTGCTATTTGTTCAAACAGAGAGTAAAATACAGTTTTACAAAGCGGCATAATTCCCAGAGTCCTTTTGACATACTTTTTGTGTTTCACAGTTTTTAAAAGAAGCTACAGTAAATGTGTTCCCATTTTTAAAAACACATTCCCCTCATGAGGTTGATGAAATTCAACTGTGTCACAAAAGCATTTAATATCTGTTCATTTTAAATACTGGCTTCTTACATATAAGGTACATTAGGCAACTAGTAAGAATAACTGCAATATTAGATTAAAATAAAACTAAAAAATGAATGCAGAAAAGGCTATTGAATATACCCAATACTTTATTCCACATTATAAATATTTCAACACACCTAAACACTATAAATACTAATTGTGTAAACTGTGCTACCATGGCATGTTGCTCATATTAGTAGAATCTCAACAAATACCATAAGATCCACATTAAGTGAACATTTGATAATTTTTTAGTTAATGTATGAAAGAAACATTAATAATGCAATGCCATAGCTGTCACATACTGTATATATGTTTATCTCTATATAACAATAACAGCATATTGTTGCTGAGAAATACAATTTTCATTTAGCTTTAGGATTTATTTATTTATTTTTTATTTTATTTTTTAACATTCTTTGCTGTTACTGTCATCGACTGTAAGTACATTTATTGATCTACAATGTATGTGTTATATAATTACATTCTATGACAATATAGTCTTCAGTACACATTTAAAATTATTTGTCTATTGTTAAATTAATACAGTATGTCCACTTTTGACATGGTGGTCAAAAAAGTACTAGAAATATATTTTTTTATCTTTTTAAACACAAATAAAATAAAGTTCAAAATATAAACTAAAAATTTAAGAAAATACAATGAAAATATTATAAGAGGAATATTACACTTATTTATTTTTAATTTTAAAGGTATTTTATAGTCATTTACTGCACAAACTGTATACATTTAATAACAAAAGTGAAGGTTTTCTAGATTAAAAAGCTGGGTGATATTTCCAACAGTTTAACATCAATGTGATTACAGGCACCATTTGTACATTCCACAACTCCCATTGGTCTTAATTAGGGAAACTGTTAACTTGTATTTACAAGTAAATTGCACACTGCTGTTGCAGTCAGTCATGGTTTTCAACTGCTGTGAAACTAAAGAGACTCTGTGGAATTGATTTATTACCTAAAAATTTTCCATTATTAGAAAATAATCTGACCATATGCTTATCTGAGGTATCTTTTAAAAAAACATTTTCTTTTATACACATTGATGTGTATATCATTTTGCCTTTCTAAAATTTGTGGAATATATCTTGCTCTGAATTGAAGGCTCAATATTTAATAACACAGTTATTCTGAATTTATCACTTTACTAGGTGTCATGAAAAAAACATCCAAAGAGAATATACATAATATGTGATTCTGAAATCGATTTACATTAGTGCAATTGTAATATTTATATTTAAAAATATAAACCTTTAAAAATAATATATTTTTTTATTTCAACATTTTTTTAAACATTATTTGTAGATACATACAGTATGTCAGCAGATAGGTAAATTAACCTTTTCTACAGTGATCCGGGTCTCATAAGACAACTTGTGAGTTATTCTTTCATCTTTTTAAAACCTGCTTTTCAAAATTCTTTTCAGGTCAAGTGTTAAATACATTTTTTTATCTCAATCATTTCCGTATTGGCAATTGTAGGAGTACATGAAAATGTACCAAGGCACCACAGATACTGTAGGTACAATACCTTACTGTATGCACACAATACATACTGTGGCATTAAGTAACTAGTGAATATAAATGTCACTTAATGTAAAAAAGTTTTAGTACCACTTTTCTAATTATACTGTAGAAATGTAAGTTTTTCAGTTTTTTAAAACAATTAAAAAAAATCAATATTGTCTTTGTTATCTCCATAATCACTTGAGTAATGACAAAGAGTTTGAGGAGTAAACCCAATATAAGGAACCAGACAAAAGAAACAGGAGAGATGGCTTCTTCTTACTGACAGCTTGTGTAGATCGTACAATATGTGAATATCTATACGTTCCTTAATTTTCAAAATGAGAAATACCTTCCACTTGATGTCTCACACTTGTGCTGCAGACATCCTATTTTCCACACTCTAAAAGATTGATCCTACCTTTCTAAGATCATGTAACAGAACCTGCAGAATTGATTTAAATCTCTTTCATGTTCATTTATTCTTCCAGATTTAGGACTCCATTCACTTGATATTTATACCAATATCATATTACTCTCACCTTCTCTCCCTTCATGCTTTTGCAAGAAGGCTTCTTAATGAGGATATATATACTGTACATTGTTTTCCTTACCTCATTGTCTTCAGTGGTTCCTGGAAATATAGACTTCTTACCTTCTTTAAAAGTGTTAAAACCTGGTTATATTGTTACAAATTATTACTGATTATTACTTCTTTCAAATATATTACCTTATTTACACATAATGAATAACATTACCTTAAATGTTGTTGGAAAAGAACAAAAGACTAATGGTTTTTTATATACATTATACATAAAATATAACCATTATTTAAAATTTCTTCCAATTTTCACTGCATATCAAAAGATATAAATCTCAAGGTACTGCTTTACCTGATTAAAAATCTTGAATTTCCATAAATTTGTTATTCATTATTCCGACAATAAATAGGTAAATATAAAAAATATGGTATCTGAACAATTCCTTCATTAAATCTGGATTTCAAATTCATGTGAAAACATGAATTCTGAGTATTTTTCACAGTTACTGTATGCTTACACAAGATTTGCATACAGTATATGAAATGCAACCTGACAGAAACTCATAAAATGATTTTGAATCTACTCTTTTGTGGCACATGTTTGATATGTTGTTAATAGGCTGGGCAAATGATTTTTAATTTTTTTTAAAAGTAAATAAAAAATGAGATATAATGATGTGTTCCTGCTTAACTTAGACATTGCACGACTTTAAAACCTATAAAAACAGGTTTCGAGAGTTAAAAACCACTTTTTATGCACGAAAAATGGGTGATTTTTCTTCCTCGTGATCAGCTCAGAATCTTTGCGTACGCTGTAAGGTTTTTACTTCTTAATTAAACGTTTAAAATACACGAATTTCATAAAGACACCACACGTTTCGAAGAGAAAAAATCCCATTCTTTTCTCTTCCTGTTGTGTGAAACTGATCAGCAGGTCTTTTTTTCCCAATCAGAGGCTCTGAAAACAGCGTACCGCCCACTGCGCTCCGTCAGAGAGGAGCGCAGCACCGAGAGAGGGAGGAGGCGCGGAGCTCAGCAGTACAGAACGAACGTTCTGCTGCCTGGAGCGCTTATGGCAGCAATCGCGTCTGCATTTATAACTTCGTTTTTAAAATCAATCAAGCAATATGAAGCATCTCTTTAAGTCCTTTACTTATCATTAAACAAACAGCTTTTCAACAAATTAGACGTATCACTTTATAACCGTTAGCATCTTATTGTACTTCCTAATTATATTACACGTGGAAAATAATACGTTTTTAATAATCTTTAATGATTTATACATTTTGGAAAGGTTTCATCTATACAAAACAGTGTTAAAACAGTTGTAAGGTATAAATGACAAATATAGTAATAATAAAACTGTGTTAGAATTGTTGCACTTTTTTCCATGTCTTGTAAAACGTAATCATTTACAAGACTTTGGTCAAATATGCATTTGATCTGACAAAATAAAAATATAAACAAATGAAAGTAAACAAAAAAAGTAAATTATGAAATAAAATGTGGCACTAGTAAAATAAATCAAACTAAAGTTCTAAAATAATGAGAAATAAAATTTAAAATATACTGAAAAATGCTCCTTTTTCCATCGGCACTGAGATGAAGCCCATCAGCAGAAAAAGGACTGAGCAATGGGCTGCTTATTCTTCAGAAGCACTCTGTTGCTCCTGAGGAACTGCACATGGTCCATCTGAGAAGGGAGCTGTGAAAGAGCCCGGTTAGCTTCTTTCACAGCTCTAGCCGTAAATGAGTCATCACAGCGCCGTGGCAAAATTGAGCAAATGGCGAAATGTACCTTACAAGGAGATGCTCTCCTTACTGCCACAATCAGTTCTTTCATAGCTCTAAGGATGTCATAGGGGGAGTCACCCTGAGCTATGTTATTTGTCCCTATGTGAGCGATCAGTACTATATCTTCTGTCAGGGCCTGGAGGTGGTACAGGTGCTGGTGGGCACTGCGCTGCAGTGTTGTGCCAGGGTGCAGCCACACCTGCTCTGCTGGCATCAGTTTTTACAGGCCCCGCAACATAGAGTCGCCGAGGACATACACTTTCTTTGGACCTGATGGGAAAGAGGCATTATCACAGCTACATCATAAAATAAATCTTAAAAGTATATAAACTATAACTGAACAGCAAACATATTCAATAAATAACAATGAACAATGAATAACAATGTAAATGTTAAAAATTATAACTAACGAGTAACTATATACAGTGCTGGAAACCAGCTATCAGAAAGCACGGGGAAGTTACATCAGCAGTTATGTACAGTATAGAGGATTAATTTCACGTTGCTGGCTCCAGGGATCAGCCTTTTGACCTCCCTGGCGCATCAGTATCCATAATCTGCATGTTTTCCAATTAATGTACTCCCTAGGTATCTACAAATACAGATATCTTAAGATGCTGGCTCCAGGGATCAGCTTTTCACCAGCCTCCCTAGCACATCAGCATAGATGTTTCCTATTCCTATTCCTCAAAATTATCTGCATCTGACACACAGTGTAACATTAGCAATAGCCTGGAACTTAAGAAACCTAAGAAACAATCCTCACCTCATTATTCATGTAATCTTCTAACAATGGATACTCAATTATGCCACTAACTTCATCATCACCCTCCTCTACATAATCCACAACAAACAAGTCTCCTGTTCTATTTACATTTACTACCCTGCCTGGCCACCAACATTCTCTCCCATCTTCACTACTCACAAACATGTGCTTTACTTTCTTGCCTACAAAGTCCTCTGCACTAACAGGAAGCAATTCTAAATAACTATCCATATAATCTTTCCACAAATCAAACCACCACATTTTTCTAAATCCATCATATTTTATTAAAAAAATATACTCCTGGCCATCTAGTCTCATTTCAGCAACTGTGCCCTTGTACCACACCTTCCTACCTTTCTCATCAAAAGCATGTCTAACTCTCTTTCCTAACAAGTGTTCTGGTTTAATTAACATAGGAATTCTTAATCTTTCCATACCAACCTTTTTTTTACCTAGATCTCTAGCCTTAAAATGCTGCTTAACAGCCTCCTTTAAAAAGTCTGCCTTTTCTTCAACAATACGTTCTGATGGTGCCAAACAATAATCTTTTTCTTCTCTAGATGTACTTGGGATTTCCTCTGGCCTGCAGACAACACTTTTTAAGTAAGCAATCAGCTGTTCTAGACTAAGCCTTTTCCTGTCCTTTGAAAAATTGAAAACTCCTTTTTCATTTTTCATTCCTATCACAAATCTCCTAAACTTCAACTGTGTTGTAACTGCAGGAAGCTTCTTGTCCTCATTTAAATTCCTCAGTTGCTCGTCTATTTCTTCCTCACTGTTCCAAAGTCCCCCATACTTTCCTATCTCTACCGCTAGTACTTCCTTTGTCCTTATATCTCTTGTTTCCTTTTCTATCTTTTTTTCCTTCTTCTCTCTAAGTGTCTGCAACCTGGCATCTCTTATCCTAGCCATCCTCTCACAAAACACAGCCCTCTGCTCTTTAACTGATTCTCTAGCTTGAGATAAAACTTCTGCCTTCTTTTCAGAATCTAGTTTCAGAATCCAAAACCTGTTCTCCTTGAACATAATCATACCCTCGACAGCTAATGCTGTTACTCTGGCCTTAACTTTAAGTAAATTATAAAAGATTCCAAAATCCCTTTCACAGCTAACATTCGTCTTGGGTGCTGATTCAAGCTTTTCAAACATCTCCTCTGAAACCTCATCATACCTGCCATATTCTAAATGATCTGCTACCATCCTACAACACACCTTTACAAAACTAGCAAGGATCAGTTCCACAGCCTGTCTAGTCATGTCCTCAAATTCAGGGCTCTTCTGTTCTGTTAGCTTCTGCAGAACAGGTCCAGAATGTACCTCTATGTCGATAAACAAGCATACCTCACCTCTGACTAATTTACTGCTATCAGCCTGCCATTCTTTCAGTTTGCACACTAACTCCCTGTATCTTGCATTCATTTTTAAAACATGCTCTTTTTTTCCCAGAGCTTTCCACAAAGGCTCTGTCACTAATTTACAAATAATTCCCGGTGCTCTGCATCCTGCAATAGCCTGACCTACACTCAAATCCTCAAACACTGCTTCTATTAGTTTATTTTCATTATGTATATCATGCATGAATTCCAGCAATTCAGCATGCAAAAAATAAACTCCAGCTGCATTGTGGAACATTGCATTAATTCGGTTTCCTTTAAAGGGAACCAGAGGGACATGATCAGATTTGCCCTGACTCAACAAAAAAGATCTAAACTGCACAGATTTGCCACTTTTCTCACACCCTCTTTCATGGATGGCTTTGCACACTGATCTGATCAATCTAACTGTACCACTCTCTCCTACTGTTCTATGCATCCAATCTAAACTAACACTGCCCACCTTTTCACCACCAAAAATCATTCTTTCCCAGACATAAAGTGTAACATTTGCCTGATGTGCCAAGCCATCAATTAAATGTAATCCACAGAACAACTCATTGATAACTCCGATCCTAGCCTTGTCTGTCTCACTGAGGTCATCAAATCCATCTACAATTTCAGGCAAGATATCAGTTCTGTACTGAGCCAGAATTTCATTAATTTTTTTTTTCTGTACTTTCCCTGTCGCCAATTAGATTTGTAATTTTGCAGAAAATTTCCTTCTCAGAACGTGTTGCATCCGAATCCCTGCTTCCACTGTTAACAACATCTTTCACCATCTCTCTGTGTCAAATATGCACTGAGCTGAACCTGATGCCTGCTCTCTGAGTCCTAAATGCATTCTGCTACCATCCTGGAAAGAAATCCCTGCAGTTCCATATTTATGGCCATATTTAGTGGTCCCATCTGTGGCAAGGGTTAAATTACTTTCTTGCAACAGTTTTTCTTTCAGATGTTGCAAAGAAACTTGCCTCACTTCTAACACAAGATATTTACAAAAACTTTCCCCTGGTAATCTATCTACCTGAATACCTACCAATTTATCCAAAACTAGTCTGACTATCTGAGAAGCCTTTCGTGCCCTCACGCCCATGTTTGCTACTAAATCCATATAAGCCTCTCTTACAGCATCACTATACTTGCCTTTTTCATACATGCTAATATTGTGACTCACTATCCTGTCTATCTCTGTTTTCAAGCCTTCGTATTCTCCCTGCCAGAACTGTACCTCCTCATTCAGGTCCCTCACCCTATGTGCCAAATCTGCTTCAGAGTCACATTTCCTTTTTATAATACGCAACCTTCTGCGATTCCTTTTTTTTGTATATCTAAGCTTTTCCAACTATTCTTGCAATTCATCAATACTCTTCTCTAGCTGTGCCTTTTCCTTCTCTAACTCACTTTTCTCCAGTTCTTTCAAAATGACTGTCTGTTCACACTCCACAACTTTTTGCTCAAGTGTCCGAATTTTACTATCCCTGCGTCTAAGCCTTTTATTCACATTCCTAACACTTCCATGTCCTAACTTTTCATTTGCCTTGCTTAATTTATTAGAGAGAGCTTTAATTTCAGTTTCAGCCTTATAAAGCATAAGTCCTCTCTCTTTTTTTTTTCTTGTCTAACCTAGCTCTTTCATCATCTAGTTTCCTGCATTCTTTCATTAATCTATGCACATTTTTAAACTGTGCTCCTAATTCACTAACTACCTCATTAGTGCACTTTACATCACTTAATTCACTCGTTCCTGATCTTACATCACAAGCAGAACTAGTGCTAGCTGTTTGCTGTGCATCTTCTGCAGCTGAAATTTCACTGCTCTCCTTTCTTACTAGGGGCAGAGCAAAGATCTGGCTGTCAAAATCTTCCCTTTCACTTTTCCTTAAGCGGGATTTCTTATTGATGATCCTCTGTACATACAAACTAATCACTCGCTGAAAATATTCTTTTTCCTGTTCATTTCTTAGACCTAGGTCGAAATTGTGATTTAAAATATCAAAAAGTGTCTGTTTCCTATTTGATTTTTTGGCTCCGGAAAATTTGTAGATCTCCATCATCGCTCTGTTCGTCAAGATTTTAACATCTTGTCTTTTTATTCGTTCAGATTTTTATTCTACATCTATCCCTAATTCCTCGAAGTAGCTACTGATGTATTGCTTCCCCTTACCACCAGGGCACACAAGCGTTTTCTCTGGATTCATTTTTTTTCTTTCGCAGGGTCTCTGTCACGTACAGTTCTTTCCGGGCCCTATGCGGACGACACGATCCAGAATAGTGAAGACACAAGGGGAAAAACAGTCATGCAGGAAAAGGGTCTGGAGACGGGGGGCGTGTCCATGCAGTGCAGGTGTCCAGGGGAAGTGAATCCAGGCGAACACTCCATGTAGGAAATCCAAACGGGAAATCAAAAACAACGGCTGAAGTCCATAACCAGGCGATCCATCCAGTGGGGGGGGGAACAGGAACTGGGTCGGAACCGGCGAGGGGAACTAGGAACTAGGAACTTGGAATATAAAAGCATAACGGAGCCAGATGCAGTAAGACCCCGGGCTCTCATGATGTGGAAATCAATGAGGAACCAGGAGTAAGGTCCGCGTCTGGCTTTTAAGGGGGAGCGGGATTAGGGACCAGGTGTAGACAATGGGGCATAACAAGGAAGGGCTGGAGCGCCCTTAAGAGGAGGGGTTAGCAATCGTGACAGTCTCTCTGATTATCTGCAGCTCGGCACCAGAACGGTTAATGATGGCGTCAAGTCAGGCACCCAGAGGGGGGGGGGCATCTTCCCGCCTCCATAACTAAAATGCCAAATAGGAGTGGCTTAAGCGACATACACAGTCGTGTAACTGACAGTTTGAGGTAGCCTATCGTGTAGATTTCGCTTTGTTGCTGATAGGTTAAGCTTTCGAAACTCAGCCCCAAAGTCATGTGAATGATTTTTCGCCCTGTTTCATTTGTTAAACGCAATGATCACAAGCACCACCATGGTAACTGGGATGTGTAGTTTTTAATTCAGTTTGAATTATAACTGTATGTACTGTCTTTGTATTTGGCCAGGGCTTTAAAGAGAAGGCGCGCCAAAAATTTTCGGTGGCGTCGTCTCCGCTTTAAAGGTACCCCCATCGCGGAAGAATTCGATCTTGGAATGTTTGCCCAGCGTACTGTTAATGTTCCACCAGTTTATGGACTGTTCTACTGACACAACATTTTCCTGTAGATAACAGTCAATGACTTCCAATTAACACACTGTCAAGTAACCCATATATATTTACTGTCACGATTGTAGTCCCTCCTCCTTAAGGGCGCTCCGGCTCTTTCACTTTGGTCCTAATTTTGTGTACCTGCCCCTTGTTCCAGCCTCCTTCCCGTCCTCCTTAAAAGCCAGGCACTGACGTCAGTCCGGGCTCTGGATCTGATCTCCGTATTGTGCAAGTCCAGGACCTGGAAGCACCTGGTCCCGTTAAGGTTTTATTCTCTGTTCCTGCTCCCCTCCCGCCGGTTCCAACCCAGTACCTGTTTTTAATCCCTTGTTGGATGGATCACCTGGACTTTTGCCCATTTTTGGATTCTCTCTTGGACTTATTCTTTGGATTGTTTGCCTCGACCACACCTTCCCCGTACACCAGCGCACCAAGGACACTCCCCCTGTCTCCATTCCCGTCTCCTGCATGACTTTTCCCCAGTGTTTCCTCACTACTTCGGATTGTGTCGGCCGCATAGGGTCCGGAAAGAACTGTTCGTGACATTTACTATGGTAATTCATATACTGTACAATGCCTTAATAAACTGATATCAACAGAAACATTTGGCAAAGTTCTTCTTAAGGAAAATAACTTTTTTTCTTTTCTTTATATTTTAATATTCAGTATTTGTTCCTTTGGTTTTTGATCATTTTGTTGTGCAGATGCCCTCAGTCTGCTTTTTATTTGGCTGAAGGGAGGTAATACGTAGCTACATGCTGATAATGAAGTTCTTATTTGAAACTATTAAAACACATTCAGTATTAATAATAATCACAGCACCAAAGTGATACTGTAGGTGCAGTTCTGCTCTGGTAATGCCAAGATCTGATTAAGGGTATTTCCATAAGCTCAGAACAAATACAGCACAACTCCCAAGACAGCAGTGGACTTTGTTTCACCACAATACAAGGTATCCTACCATGAGAGAATTCTACATTATATAGGTTTTAAGATGGTGAAGTCACTTTTTGTCACCACTGCTACTGACCCCTTTGTACTTGCACTGACATTTTATTAACTAGACATGTCATAGGTAAATTCATCTTGTTAATTACATTTCTTATCAATGGGATTTATGAACCAGGGGCTATACTGTGAAAGTAATCAGCCAGTAATGTGAGTGGCCATTGTCTGTGATGCATGCTTTGTATCAGGCTGCAGATGCAGTCTTTTTGATTCAGACTCCCATAGAGCCTGAACTAGCATGTGCCTCTTGACTGGACACTGAACCCTAGATGTCATGTTGTACCAACTCATCCCACATGTTTTAAATAGGGTCTCTAGTCTGGTGAATAGGATTTCCACAGCATAACTGTCACATTCTCCTCTCACAAGAAAGGTGAGGATGTGCATTGCTGTGCTGGATTAACATCATATCAGGATGAACCTGCAGAAAGGAAAGCAAATAATATCCCAGGAGTTGACTAATGTACAGCTGTGCAATCAGGCTGCCATCGATCACTACCAATGGAGTACTATACAAATACAATAGCGACTACACATTTCTGTCCAGACTGTCACACTTAGTCACACACATGAATGATGGCTCTTTGGCCTGTTCTCTGTGAACTAAAACATAACCTGCATTTCTGAAGTTGAAAGAGACAGGAGGTAAATTTAAAGGCAAAGCAAAGTTTATTTATATTAGAGGAACAATTTATTTCCTTTAAGTGCCTACCGGATACCACTCGTATCTCAGGGAATTTTGTGCTGTTTGGTTTAGAATAATGATTCTCAGAATCTGGCATTAGTTTTAGAGTACAGGATGTACTTTGGACAGAATGTGTCTTTTGTTGTGTAGAGAACAATATTACCTCCCTAACCTCTTACGATGAAGTTTTGGTTTGCACACAGCTTTATGGACAGATGAATAATGCTTTGGAATGTAATTTTGCAGTCATTGTAAATAATTTGTAAATAGTAGTTAGACCAGTAGGTTTTACACAAATATTGCAAATAAATATTTATTTTAAATTTGTGACTCTTCATTGCTCTACCTTCTCACTATGTCATGACAACAACAAAAAAACACATGATCGGTTTGGCTGGTTTTAATTCCTGACTAAATGAGACTCGTTATTATACGTTGTGTCAGTATATTACGTTGGTGTCAGGACTATCTTTGCTTTGATAACATAACATAACACACGCCGTTTTATTACTGTTTTCAAATTTCTGTTATTTTTCTTTCACCACATTTGCTAAAAAACAATTGACAAAACCTTAGCATGAAAATAATGAAGGTTTAAGTGATGATTTATATTTGTCATTTTGGTCTTAAAACAAGAGACTTTCATAATGCAGATTATGAAACAAGTTGATTTTTGTTTCAACATGCAACACTAATAAATTTAAATATAATATTAATAAATATATTTACAGTATTTTGGCATCAACTCTTTATGTAGGTTGCACTACCTTTGAGCAAAGGTACTCAGAGAGCAAAGTACTGAATGAGTTACCATATTATTAAAAAAAGAACGACATTCACCAAAATGTAACATAATTCTGAAATCACATAAATGTGAAGAATGGAAAGATTTCTGAAAATATAATTTAAAATTATATAAAGAAAAAAACATTAAATTCATATAAACAGTATGTTAAATACAAACCTCAATGGACTGAAATTCTGGAAATAAACTTTGAACAAATGGCCAGGAGATTGAATTAGATATTATAAAGTGGGGCATTTAAATAACAACTGTATAAAGCAGCCAATCAGAAACCTGGCCGGAACAAATGATTGTACTTTCTTTGTTTAAACCGACAATCTGGAGAAGAGCCAAAAGGAATTGCCCAAGACACAAAATTCTGCACAGGAATTCCTTTTGATCAGCCACAAATTCTAGATGCTGCTTGACCTGTCTGCTCTCCGCTATTGGAAGGCAAACATAGTCACACGTCACAAAGGTAATGTAATTTTATTTTCATTCCAAAACATGACTTAAGTTGCATTCACTTCTTCATCCTTGTTTTGCATGGGCTCTGAATCTTAGTCATGGGTAATGTACAGTAGTAACATTTTAATATCAATCATCTTATACATTTTCAGTTTGATAGTTAAATTATATATTATATCACAATTCAGAGAAAGCAACAGACCACAAACTTTGTTAATCTGAAGCACTGCCCTCGGTTAAACAGATATAACAGATATTTTCTGGCCGTGCATCAATTTTCTTAACCATCTTCTCGAGGTAAAAGATTCTTTATTCACTACAATATATGACAATATGTGGCTGCACTACAATAAAATGAGTCTCAATGCTAATTCATCCTTATCAGCCTTGTCACTAAGGAGCTAATTTAGAAGGTTATGTATTATGATAATTATCACATTAATCTGTGTTTTCTGAGGACATAATTGCTGTGGGTTATGTGAATAATTATCACTAGATAATTATTGATGAATTAATTACTCAGAGGTCATATTTTGAAATTTTGGACATTTCTATATTCATACGTATTTATGTATGAACATTCATACAGACATTTTCATTTTATAGACTATATTCTTTAAGACGAATGTGCTTTCAAATGTGCTTCCTAAAGATATGGTATACAAAGGCAGCCACTCAGAAATACTGTAATACTCATTGCTGTGTTAGAGGTTCTGCAGAACAGTGTGATGTACTGCGCTATGCAGTTCACTGGCCAAAGACAATTGATAGGCGTCTCTTGTAGTGCGTTAGATGTTATTGAAATGATTGCTTTATTTAATCTGTTTCCCTACTGTACTTCTTTTAATCCACTTAATGTGGAATATTGATATAGTATTATGTAACTACATACATTTTGGCAGCTGAAATAAAAATGTCTGAAGTATGATAACGTCTCTCATTAACAATATTAATTTATGAAAATAAATATATTATACATACTGTATATAGCTAGTAGTAATGGCTAAAAATAAAAGTACACAACAGTATTTCACCTTCTACATCAACATTTTCTGCCTCAAATCGATCACTCAGTTACTGTGGTTATTTTGGAAAACTTTTAATATGTTTGTTCTAATTATGTAAAGTTTATATAATGTTTAAATTTTTCTATGAATACATGTTATTTTTATTGTTGGGGAAAAAGTTGTACTTGTTTAAATCCACTTAATAGCCAATATTATCATGGAGTTATGTCACTAAAGGAAGATTTTGGTTGCTAAAAATAAAAATAACTGATAATAATGACTCTGAACATCATTAAAGATTTTAATTTATGAATAGTACATAATTAAAAATAATATACAGGTAATAAAATATATAGCAGGTAGTGGTAGCTTCAAATAAAAAAGGTACACTACAGAATTTCACCTTCATAAACATTTCCCACATCAATGTTTTTTATGTTGTGGTTTAAAGTTGCTATTATTCAATGTCTTTCACTTGTTGTGGTTATTTTGGGAAAGTATTGACATGCACCTTTAATTGCATCTGTTGTAATGGGAAATGAAATACAAATCAGCATGATGCATCAGTGGTTCAGTAGTAGAATCCTGCCTTATCATGCGATAGGGTCTGGGTCCAATCACAGTCAAAAAGCAAGTTTTCCATATAAATTTTCCTTTGAACATTAAAAAAGATTTTATCTAACAATAAAATAATTTGCTATATTTCTGTAAATTGTATATTTCACAGGGTTTAAAATATTAAAATAATATTAATAACAAAGTAATAACAATAATCTCTAGACCACCAATCTTCAGAATGCTCAGAAAGAGCAAGAAAATTTAAAGATGCCCTTATACAGAAATCACAGTTGAATTCTTTATATGTAAAATGTTTTTAATTTTAAAATGCACATTTTTAAACCACTTTAAATGCTAACATTTAAATTCTAAATTTTAATATTTTATACCTGTTTTTTTAAAGTCACTTAGTAGTTGATATAATTACGTTTTTTTAATAATCATTCGACTTCATTAAAGTTAGAAATAGTTGTTAGAAATATGCATGAAAAACAAAGTTGTACTTGTGGTGTGTAGCACCTATTTCAGCTCAACTTTTCTGGTGGAAGTGTTTCATGCCTTGGTGGTGCATTGTCTCCTTGCGGTAGGGGGAAGGGAAACTGGATATAGGCTTTTATTTTCACTTTCCTTCTTCCAATAGTCACTGATTCTGCTTAGCTTAGGAACTCCAATTCCCATAAAACCCACAAGGCAACTTCCTGGTAGAGTCTACTGTCCATTACACTACAAAAAAGCATTATTGAGTGCAATATATATAAATGGCAACAATTTAAAATTACCAATGCTATACAGTAGTAGGGACACATTTCAAAGTGAAATTATGTGAATAAAAAGCCCTGAATGATGATGGAATTACTGAGAAACACACTAAAAAACAGCCTTTTATAAATCAAAAACATTTTGTTGGAATTATTGTGGCGTTGTGTGTAATCATTCAGTCCCCACTATTAAATTCCTGTAATTGTACATCTTAACGTAATTAGCTTTAGATACATACCTATAACAAAGTTCAGACGTGGGTGTATACATTAAATGTACCTCTAACTCCCTGTCTAACATGCCCATCATGACCTGTTGGTGAAACTTTTATCCCTTTTTCTCCTATTTTCACACACTCTGCTCCAACACTGGTGCTTACAAATGTACCACATCAGGGTGACCAGGATACAAGGTATAATTCTCACATGCTATGTTTGCAGCCCTCGGCCTGCAGACTCTCAGGATCAGAGTATCACACTTACCCTGTATGATATCACACTGTGTATAATCACATACCTCTTTCAGCTGTACACCTTGGTCCTTTCATGACCTCCTCTGAGATCAACATAGAAGTTAACTTATACCACTAAGACGTGAGCTTGCAGACTCCAGGCCTAGTGAACCTCACTTCTCTGTTCTCATACTGACACTCATCCCTTTCAGGAAGCAGCAGTGGAAGACCCTCGACTCTGCCATATCTGTTTGGCCGCTCCCGCTTTACCAGTTTCATTACTTTACCAGTGGATCGACACAAGAATGACCGAGACCAACTCATTGAGAGCCATTTCTGTATCCCAAAGTCATTTATACTGTCAAGGAACCTCCTTGCTCCTAGACACCAAATACTGTAGACAGTATGGAGCCTCCGGCACCTCAATGTCAAATACCTGGGTCCACAACAATCTTGTGGACTCTCTACTACTGGAGACTCCTGCTCCCAGATGTCACTCTCACGACAGCTACTGGTTCACTCTCTTAGCCAGTTAGCCTTGGACTTCCAGTTCTACCTCCAGCTACTGATGTCTCTCTTGCACAACATCAGGCTAGGTTTCACATGGCTCCTTTTTTTCTGTCCATATTCTGTTTGACTTTAGTGCTGCTTTGACAATGTTAACCATCTTACTTTACTGTCTTGAGCCTGTTTTTGGAGTTTCTGACATTGCTTTTAAACGGTTCAAATCTTACCTTACTGATCGCCGACACTTGTCTCTTTTAGGAGTTATTAAGTTAGGCTTGTTAATTCTGGTGTTCCTCAGACTCTGATACTGGGCCCCATGCTATTCAGCATTTATATATTCCCATTTGGTTAGTCATTAATATCTCATTGTCTAAAATATTATTTCTTATGCTGATGCTATTTAAATCCACATCCATACTAAACTTGCCTCTAAACTGTCTAATTGCATGTTTGATACTGTATAAAAACCTTGATGACTCAAACTTTCCTTCATTTCAACTGCAAAAAGACTAAAGTTGTGCTTCTCTGCACCTCCTATCAACTATGTGAAAGCAATGGAACAACTCTATATGTGGACGGTGCTGTACTTGAATTTCAATCTAAACCAAAATGTCTTTGGGCTTGATATTTGATTCAGGCTTAATGTTTGACCCACATGTGCAAAATATTGTAAAAGCATAATTCTTCACCTCATAAATATTGCCAGACTATGCCCTATGTTGTCGCTATCTAGCTAAAAAGCTGGTCAACACTTTTCACCTTCTCTCAAGTTGATTAAATAGTGGTATCACAATAATGACACAGCAAGTGGTGGCAATACTACCAATCAAGACAAAGCTGCTCTACAAAAGGGTTGTGCCAACGGCACAGAGAATTACAGGATCTGATTTACCATTAATTGAATAGATCCACACCATCTGTTGTCTATAGCCGTTTTCATTATTCAGGGTACCACCCATACCACAAACTCTTCTCCACAATACACTCTGGCAAGCAGTACCACACCATTAAAGCAGGAACCACCAGGCTTAAAAATAGCTTCAACCCTACAGCAGTGCGAAATACCTGAGAATTCGATGCACCTCTGCATTTTTTACTTTTTACTTTTAAAACGTTTTTATTTAACAATGAAATGATGTGCAGATAAAATATATAAAAGGTAAAATAATTTACTGCTTGAATAGTTCATATTCAATTATGTTTTTTATATAATTAACTATTTACATTATGCCAACATAAATGGGAGTTTAAGTTTAATCAATGTTCTACTCCTTTTTATCGGGTTATGCAAACTGTTTACATTAACAGAAATTACTTCAATATCCTGTGATGACATTGCTATTCAAAGAAATTAATTATAAGCTTCAGGGCTTCATGTAGGGGGGTCCAAAGTATAACCCCATCCTAAAACTAGTATTCTGTTATATATTTTGTTAAACATTTGTAGAAACATATCTATGTTATTAATTTTAGCAATACATCACAAAATGATTCTTCGATGGCTATTGGAAAATCGACCTTGCAGAACAACTCAGCAACACACACGCAGGAGAACACATTTATTAATACATAAAATGTGCATATAAACATAACAGATCTTATAGTGAGGGTTAGCAAAATACAAAAGGTATATATTCAATCACAAAGAGTTAAAAATACCAAGAGATACATACATTCAGTATACCATTTATTTATACCACTTAATTAATGAGCTTTGATTACAACTTCTATACTACTCAAAAGCAAGTACATCACTCATATGAATTAAATTGACATCAACTGGGATTGAGGTGACAATTTAATTCTCGAGCTGCAATGTAGAATGTTGAATACTAATCAAATTTATGTGGATTCCAATCTCCCGCAGACACAAAGGAACAGTGACAGGCTGTTGCTTCGTCCAATGACTCGGGGCCAGCCAGTCCTGGTGCGGCTGGAGGTGTGAGAGAAGGAGGGATAGATTCCTGCTGTGGCGCACTGGCAGTGATTATGTGAGGACCTGGCTAGTTAGTCCTGGCTGAACTAGCAGAGTTTGTGCTCATGAAAAGTGACTGCTGGTCCGAATGAGTCACACTCTTTAGACGGGAAGAAGACTGGTTCGTTCTCGATGTAGTGCTAGTCCTGAATACTAAGATTCAGCTGTTGACAGTTCTGACCATAGTTCACTAGTTGATCAGGTGAGCATTCACAGTGGGTTACCTGCGGTTCACAAGGCTTGCCACTGGGCTAACCTCAGGCAGATCCTTTGGTTACGCACGGGCAACTTCTGGTCTCGACTCTAAGAACAAGGTTAAGTCCTGGCACTCAGACACACTGGCCATCACGTGATTGTCCAAGCTGAGTCTGAGAACATCCTGGAGGGGCCCCATCTGGGCCCTGTGCAGCCTCTTTAATCTGGAGGAACTATGGTCATTTATTGGTTGAAAGTTTCGTGGGCGTTTGAGACCCATGTGGGCTTACCTATCTCTACCAGTTCCTGATTAGCTGATCAAGGTGGAGGATGAGTAACAATGCTCTCTGACCTTAGGGTTGTAAACACTTTGGGATGAGACACTCCCTTGGAATCTCAAAGACAGTACGGTGCCAGAGATGACCATTCATTAGGGTGGCTGGAGAATCTCAGCCCTGGGAGCAGTTCCTTATCAGAAAACTATCGGATAGAAAAACACCTTAAATCTGAACCACACGGAATGTCCTCTCTGTATCCAGCACCACAGAGATGATGGAGAGAGACTGGCTAAAGGGGGACAGCAAACTTAACTTAACTTAACTCTGATGAGTTTCTCAGCAAACTAGGTCCTCAACCCCCCTTGCTCTCTTCCAGGACTCAGTCGATCTTTAGGTTCTGTCTTCTCAACCTACACTTAATCATTTTGGCTTTTATCTACTTCTGCCTCTGGACCAGGTGTAAAAGCAAATCATCTTTTTCACCTCATTCCTCAGTCTGCCCTTCCAACTCGTTTATTCTTTTATTCATTCTATTAAATTCTTCAGTCTTAAGTCTTATAGCTTTTTATTCATATCCCTTCTGAAGACTATTGTTACGCATTCCACTCGCGCTTCTCTTCCTTCTTGCATTCCCATGCGCACACCCTGTAAAACAAGCTCACGCCGCAAGTAAACGCCAATCACCTTTCTCTCCCATCTCTATTTTAGTTCTCCTTTTTCCTCACTTCTCGCTCACTATTGTGGATTCTCTTCGAGCTCCCTAGTGCGCGTTTATCTCTTGCTTTTCTCCGGTTTTCGATCTCCTAGCCTGCTTCTCGTTTTCGGTTTCGCCTTGTGATTTGGATTGCTGCTTCCTCGTTTGTACTTCCGTGTTCTGACCTACTTGCTTGCTTCCTGGATTCGATTTCGCCTAGTGTTTTTGGATTGTTGCTTCCTCCTTGTCTCTCCGTGTTCAGACCTACTCACCTGCCTCCTGGTTTTCGTTTTTGCCTAGCGTATCTGCTTAGTGTCTTTCTCTTGTCTTGAGTCCTGCATAGGATCCTATTGCCCTAGCAGCCCTAATCTTACAACTATCAGTTCAGTAAATATTTTTTTGAGGCTGATAGGGTGAATCGTAAGCTTCAGGTTTTAGAAATGATGCCCAACAAACCTTTGAGCAAGGGAAGAACAACTTTGGTCACTCTGTTCCTCTTCAGTTTTCTTTTTTGGATAGCTTTGGTTGTATTTATGTCCTTTGCCTTGTCCATTACTACCCAACACTTAGTCTCTGTTTACACTGTTATTATTTACAGTTTTGTTTTGTTACAGTTGTTTTTTAAGATGACCGAGAGATCTAAAAAAATAAGCAGCCATTGCTGACGGTGATGGTGAAGCCTACTTTTTCTTTGTACCATATATTTATTGTCTTGTGTGTTTATTGTTATGTACGAGACATTGTATGTTATTGTGCTTTGTTCTACTGTGTTTAATTCTTATTACCTTGTTTTGTAATGTACTATGCACATTGTGTGAAAGTGTCATCTGTTGCGCTGCGGACATCACTAGAGAACAGCATGAATACGAATCCCAATGTACATACTGTATACATATGAACAAGTAATAGGTTTATTCTATGCTGAAAAGAGAAGAAAGAAAACACAATTTTTCTTCAGGTGAAGGAACATGGAATAAACCTATTACTTGTTCCTTTGCAGCCTACCCATGCTGACGCAGCTACCCACCTGAACTACATATACATATGGTAAATAAGGTACTTTCTCTTTGATTACTGCAATGTCATACTCACTGTGGTATCTAAATCCACACTAAACAATCTTCAGTGTGTCCAGAATTTGGCAGCCAGATTACTGACCAGATCTAGTCCTTGCATGGGTTTCCATCAGATTTCGTGAAAATGTCAAAATGCTCAACTGTAAGGCTATACATCAGTTGGGACCTCAGTACTTGTCTGACTTAATATCTTTCTATTCACCACCTTGCAGCCTTCATTCGTCTGACTCTAGTCTTTCTTAAGTCCCCCAAGCCCTTCTACACTCTATGGGTGACAAGGCTAACCTTTTGAAGGCACCATATAAAATAAAGTTTTTTTATTACTGTTATTATTAACAATTCAATTTACTCAGAGTACCTAGCACCTCTGCCTTGTGCACCCTAGGCTATACAGTCACGTCTACCAGCACACCTGTCTTTCATTCTCTGCCACCACTGACTTCACTCATTCAGTGCTATAAACAGCTTCCAGTGCATCTCTTTCGCCCAGACTTCTCTGTCTCACTCAGCTCACAGGTTTCTCACAGTTTTCTTGGTGCACCTTCCCAGTCCATGCCTTGCATTTATAAAGTGAGGGCCCCTCTACTGCACCCCTACTCTCTGTTCCACTCATTGCTCAAGGCCAGTAGCCAGACAGACCCCGTGTCCCGGTTGTTCGCAACACATTTTTTTCCACAAGAGGCTCCACCTCCTACATTCCACACCTGACATTCTATCTCAAGATATATACTGTCACGATCGCTAACCCCTCCTTTTAAGGGCGCTCCAGCCCTTCCTTGTTCCTTGTTCCTCCCATTACCTGCTCCTGTTCTCTGTTTCGTTCCCCCTTAAAAGCCAGACACATACTCCACTCCTGGTTCCTCATTGAATCCCATTTCGTGAGAACCCGGGGTACTGCTGTGTCTGGCTCCGTTATGGTTTTAACCTTCCGTTCCTGATTCCCCGCCCCTCCGGTCCCGACCCGGTTCATGCTTTTATTCCCTGGATGGATCTCCTGGCTTTGGACTCAACTCTTCTGTTTTGGATTCTCTGTTTGGACTTTGTTTGTTCGCCCCGGACTCCCTTCCCCAGGACACCTGCTCACCTTGGACTCGCCCCCCTGTCTCCAGACCCTCCTGCATGACCTTTTCCCCAGTGTATCTTCACTATTCCGGATCATGTCGTCTGCATAGGGCCCAGAAAGAACTGTTTTGTGACATATATTGTATGTTAACATTTATTCTAGTGTGAAATAATAAGTAGGGATTCGGCAATCAACCAAAACATAAATTTAAATATAAAATTAAGTAAACTTTAGGATTATATTTTCATTCCAAGTTGAGCTCTTCGACATAAAACTTTTTAAGTTCATACCTGAGTATGTTACTTGCCAACTAGATTTCCCCCAAGCAGTGACATAAAATTGACAGAACGCTACCAGGGACAGGGGATGGACATTAAAGAGGGATCTATTGGATCCAGCTTCCCTTGTGATTTTCAAGGCATCTTATGGATTGCAGTCATATCAGCAATATATCTGCCAGTGCTCCAATTGGCACTGTCTTCCCTCTATGTAAAAATTGCATATGTCAAAAATAGTTCAATGGGATGTATATCTGTACATTCTCCTCATGTTGAGACACGAACAAAAATAATTGAAATTGTTTTCAGTTTCAGGTTTTGTTGAAATAGGGTTGGAATAAAATGAAAATAATTAAGAAACAGATTAATAAATTTTGCAGGTTTGCAGAAGATAAAATAGTTGTAGTGACAGATGTGTCACAAATCCATATAATACTGTATATTTTAGAACTGAACAATCAATTAAATAACACTTTGATATAAGAGATTTACAGCATCCAATGATTTCTATTCAAATAATTTTCAATGATAGCCCTGTTTAATACTAAAACAGCACATCTTACAAAAAAAACCAGAAAGCAAGAGAAAAAAAGAACAGTTGAAAAAAATGGTAAAATGCTGCCTTTGGAAAAAAACCAAGTACAGTGAAGGCCTCAGGTAAACAAAGCCAGGATGAACAGCTAAAATTACTAATTGGTTTACTGATCAGTTGTACTTTGTTCGATTGATTTGCAATTAATTCTGGTTTGTGGTGCATAGAAGACGAAGCTTGGCGCCAACCTTCGAGGCTGCTGATACACAATACCCACTAAGAGAATGGCAGGGCTGAATATCAATAATCTGTTTTCAGTCAGGTCCTGGAGTTATGCAGGTTGTGTCTTCTGCATTTGTTAGCTCTCTGGGGAGTCCTATACCTACAGTATGCCATTTTTATTTCTGAGTCAGTCTCTATAGAAGAACTGATTAAAATAGATGATTATAATCAAAAAATGTTATCTTAACAATGTGTAACTATATCATTGTCTGTATAAGAAATAATGTCAAACCTTATAGTATATTTCTTTATTTCCTAAGCTTTGCCAAAATTTTGCATTCTAATTTAACAGTGTATTTTAATTTAATTCTCTTTATACAGTTTTTTGCCTGTTTAACAATAAGCATAAAGTCCTCAATGTTAATTTACTTAAATCCACAATCTGATTAATAAATTCACTCATGAGAAAAGTGTACTGTACATACCTGTTTTTTTCACTTCATTAAAACAGTACTGTACTATTTGGTTGCATGATTGAGATCTACTTAGTTTCTATGTCTACATACTGTACGAAGAGCAATGGTGCATACTGGGCTTTTCTTTGTTCTGGTAAATGACTAATTGCTGCCTTCTTAGTTGAAATCATGGAATGCTTGTACAATACTAACTTCACTAAGACTACTCAAGGCAAATATATGAAATGCCTGAATTGTAAAAAAACAGACCAAATGCCCTTTTCAACCAGTCTACTTGAATCTTATTTCCATTTGGAACAAAATCTTTAAAAAATGTTTGCTTCATTATTATAATCTGGACAGTTTTTGCACAAAAGCATATCAATCATTGTAAGCACTGTGTCAACTGACAAACCTATTCTTCACACTATACAGTATATTCACGCAATACATCATTGTAAAAATGTGTATATGTATCTTAATTGGAGTAATTATTATGAGTAGTTGCATGTCAAAATCAAGATCCACTTTATTCACTGAGAATTTAAAATATATACAAAAGAGATGGAAATTATTCCCATTATGTTGACAAATAAAGCACTGCTTACCAAAATTCTGTTCAAAGGTGAAAAACCATTGTTGTATTAAAACTGTTCAATATATATGCTCACCTTTGCATGAGTAATATTTTGACTCTTGACTCTGGTATTTCAAGAGATCATTAAATGCAGCGTCATCAATGTAGAAACATAATCTTAATTAGTTGTTGACTCAAAATGTTATTACACACATTCCTGCTTCGTGTAATGGCTTTGGAGTGTGCTGTTTCTCAAATCAAGAAATGGTTGAAAATTAATTAGACCAGTTTACACAATGATGTATGAGCAACTGTTTAGATCCATCTTTCAGTAATGAAACATAGGTCTATTTTATTGACTCTTATTATACAAATCCTAAATGAATCAATGCAACTGGATTGCATACCGTAAGACATATTTAAACGTATGTCTCTATTTATTAACCATTGCATTTTTTTAACATCAGTTTTAGGCCCCATTCTTGGAGGTGTGCTTAAAATGTGAGATATAATTTGATATCTAGCAAACCTGATTGCTGCAATTCCTATACAGCTTCCAAGTTCTGCTAAGAATTTAATTTAACCCCAGATTTTGTTTTTAAAATAAGATATTTAAAAAACCTGAAAGAGATTTAGTAATACCTTGCATGCTGTTCACTGGTTCACTGGATGTGTTTGTTTATTAACAGGTGAATCACTAGTAAATGTAGTGGTAGTATTTGTATCCTGTGAAAACGTAATGGAATTACAGAACATTCGGAAGGTTTTTTTAGTGCTTTATTTAAATTTTACTGTAGTCTTTGTCTTTTAGTAAAGCTGGTGTTAACTGTGTATTCCAGTACTAGAGTTTGAAGGGATAATGGTAATTGGTTGATACTTCCAGTGTTGGATTTTTTTATTAAAAATTTTATTTAGGGGTCAGATTAAAGCAGTCTGTGGGGTAAACATCATGATTTTTTCTACAACCTTTTTAAAACTTTAGCTGACCTGCGAAATATGACCTTTGATCTTAATATTTTATATATTTGATATTGGAGAGAGCAGCAGACAAAAGAAATATCATTTTTATTGAATGTCTTGAACATCTTGTTCAGTGATGTTTTTGAAAATTGTTAGCACAACATCCCTTTCATCAAAAACGAAAAATATATTTATTTCTAAAATCTAAACCCCGTATTTATATAATACAAAATTATAAGAGAAATGAAATTTCATTAAGGTTTTGGTCATTGAAAAATGTATATGTTGAAAAAATAAACAGAAACGGAGACATACAAAACCCAGTGTCTATATACTTAGAAGTGACCTTTTTTTATCTCAGGACATCCCAGTAATGATTCTAGTTTCTCGGTAAAGCAATTAGGACCTATTAATTTACCTTGGTTTCCAGAAACCTAGTAAAGAGTTAAACAGGATCAAGTTATTCTTGCAAAACATATTTGTCTCAATTAAATAAAAAACATTCCTGATTTGGCTTCAATGGGAGGAGTGATAAGGAGGGCTGACCACAGACGCCTTCCGATTTCAGACTCTGCCTTTACAGTGTAACCATGATCTCGTTACGGAATGTGAATGTGAGTCCTGAGCTACATCTTAGCAGCTGCATTAAAGATACCATAGAAGTGGCAGACCATTCCCGTGAGAAAGAAGAGCAGGTTTAGTGACTCCAGCTTAAAGTGAGCTATCTGTCACAGATGTCAGTTTATCTGATTGAAGCCCCTGAGCTAAAGCCTTACCTGTGCCATTCACTATGCCAGCACCCTGTGTGTCAGTAGTCTGGTGGTTTATAAAGAAGGGTGAAAAGAACTCTGCTATGCTGACTTATCATAAATATCTGTGGCTTTTTGTCTTGTCGGACACAGCAGAAGTTTATTTGTATGACATCTGCACTTTCACAGACCTAAACTCTTTTGGGACTTTTTTTCATAATTTATTTGATATACCACTTCATGTTGTCAGGAAATTGAAATCACGTTGCTGGCTTTTACTATGGTCAGTAATATCTGTAACTTTATGATCTGAAACTAATATACATTTTTTCCATCCACTTGGGTATAAGTAATGATACTATGACTGATGAAGTTAAAATAATAAATGTACTATTGTTATTACTAAAGAATAAATAAATCAGTTTTTAACAGATTCATAAAACTATTATTCATTGTACACTTAATCAATCGATTTAAGAAATGTATTAATATGTAAAATAAAAAGGTGAGTGTACACACAACTGGTGAGGCCAATTAAATGTAAACGTATCAAAATATATGTCGAATAGACAGGCCTATTTTCCCCAGAAATACACATACAATAACACAGTACACAGATGCATACCAATAAATCTCAAGTCTCACACACAGCTTGTAAGATTCTAACATTTTGTTTATGTTTCACATTTTCATTCACTGCAAATCTCACATGTGAGGCAGCCATGCAGTTCAAAGAACATGTTTTGTATTTAAATTTAAATAATTTTAATTTCTCAAATGATTTTTACTGTCCCTTAACTTAAATATGCTCCTGAGGTGCAATTATTACTTTTTAAACATTTCTCACATTCTTTGTTTTTAATAACAAATTCAACAAAAGGTAAAAAGGAACAGGAAAATATTCCTAAAATAAGGCTAAAATATACCCATCATAGCCCTAGATAATTAATAGAATGGGCAAACAAATATCATGGGTACAGGCAATTGGCTTCTTTCTGTGTTCACAGTTTTCCTGATTTATTTATTTATTTCATTTGGATGGAATCATTTGGTCTAATAAGGACACGATAGACGTAATAATACGTAATGAAAAGTGCTGTTACATTAAAACACCATAGGTTTATGTGAAAACTTCTATTATGCAGTCCTTCAGATAGGAGCAAATTCTGTTTAAAATCTGACAGATTTTAGATTGTTCTATATAACTGGTGATTATGTAAACATGTACCACACCTGTCTTCAGGAACTATTTTAACACAAAACGCTGATATAATACTTTATGATTGCATTGGAAAATGTTAAGGTGCTTTTTCAAAAGTTAAGGGGCTGTAAACCATGTCTTCCATAGGCAGGTATCCAGAACAGTGGGCAGACAACCCAGGGCTGTGGGTAGAGAAATTTGGAGGCCATCACCTCCACCGTCTATGGCCATCACCACTATTGTTGTATGCTAGCAGGGAAGGGAGGTGTACCTGTCACCATTGCTTCCCGGGGCCAAGACTGTGAAGCTCACAGAAGCTGGACAGCAGTAGGTTAATTTGTTTCTGGGAAAACTGGACCTGATGTGAGTGTGAGTGTGTGACTGTTTCCGATCTGCAATGGACTGGCGTCCCATCCAGGGTGTATCCTGTGTTGTGCCCGTTGCTTGCCCTTTCCTTGCCAGGATAGTCTCTGGCTCCCCCTTGACCCTGATTCAGATTAAGTGCTTAAAAAATGGATGGATGGATATTGTAGTGTGCCTTGGGGTCAAGATTATCATGAATATTTAGACACTTATGATGTATTTTGAAATATAAATGTTGTTATGGCATGATTACAATGTCTTTTTGAACATTTTATACTCATTACACAATCAAATAAAGAAATACCCAATCTAACCACTGTGTACTCTAAACAAAGGGAAGGATATACATTTCTCTTTTAAATAACTACAAGCTAATAATATAAGTCACAATAGTCACACTCCATGAAAAAAGCAAACTGACTGAAAGAAGTACCAGAAACTGTCATTCTATTAATATTATCATTATTAAACAGCTGTGATTGACACTTCAGTACCAACATTTTTGTCTGTATAAAAGGTAAATGCAGGGTATTAATTGAGGTGCATGTAATATAGGCAGTGATGTGACATCATAATTGTTAATAGCTTCTAATCGCTAATAGCTACTTATTGTAAGAACTCTTTAGACTCCCTAGTTTTATGTTAATTATCATTTATCTTTCTTTATGTGATACTGCGGGAGCACAGAAAGAAACAAAATACCAGTTTGCTGTAAATACAGAATGTGAAAATTTTGTTTGAAATAATGTATCAGGTAGTTCTTTTCTAAATACACTACATACATCACTTTGATTGACAACCAATTTAAAATGCAAAGGAAAATCTTTTTTAACATTGAAATTTTTACTCAAAATGTATTGACTACCAGAAAAATAAGATTAATATTCCATTAATGAATGTGCTCTAAAAATGAGATAATTAAGATTGGTCAATCCCAACCTTAATCCTTTATATGGTGGTCTAAATGACATCAAAGTCCTGTGTAGTATAAAAATGGCAAATCTAAAGTTCTAATAACCACTTGACTGTAAAATATAATGTACCATTTTATTACATTTCATTTTACTTGTTTCTGTATATTTATATAGAATAATAGTACAATGATTTAAGTTGATTTAGAATCAAGAGCTATAGTATCACAACTTGAATCACTACCAGTGGAGGGACATTTGCTATTATTCTTGTCTGCCTTTGAAGTAACACTATTCACAATGTCTCAAGAGAAGAGAGGTTTGTGTATTTGTTAATCATTCAAAACTGAGCTTCGAAATACAAAATTTTAGAACAGAACAAGGATATGAAAACAAAACATGTAAACAAAACATGAGACTTCAGTAACTTTATTAGCTATATTTTGTCTGTTGGTTGCTGGAAGACCTGTAAATGTGTCACAGTCTTTTCCCTTGGAAACTATTATAGATAAAATACATTTTTGGCATAAACAGCAATCAGAGGACATTTCAGTAGCCTTGTTTTATATTTTAGAACCTTATGAGAAAAAAGGATCACTACAATAGAGCAGACAGAGGGACCAGAAAAATACTGTATGCCAAAGGTAAAGTAAAGACAGCATATACAAGCTCGAAGCTAAGTGCATCTAAACTGCCCAGTTATCACAATGTGAAACAGCTTTAGATGTCATTTAGTTGATCTCTGATCTATCTTGGACAGTTTCCCAGACATTACTTCAGCACCAGCACTATAGTCAGCTTTCCGCATCAGCATCTCTTGCTTTTGTAATCCACTGTTGCCCTTGTTTTTTTCTAAAGCAAACATGACTATAAAATGTTATCAACAAATTTGACAGATTATTATGTAAATACAGTATCTAGATTGCCCAACATTTCTGAACATTTTCACACTCATATATAGTTTTACAAAATAAATATTATTGATTTTTAGCATTGCGTATATGTGTAGCTCAGTTTATCAGAGTTTACAATGAGATTTTTTTTAGTGTAAAATACAAGAATGAATGGTATAATTTCCATCTTCTATCTAATTTAAATTATGCAAAATGCCTCTTGAAATAAGTTAATATATTTATTTAAATGTCTTCCCATTAATGTACAGTATTGCATCCTTCTTGAGTAAAGACATGATGTAAGGGTATTTCCATTGTTTTCTTACACTGGTACTATGTAATACTTCTAATAAGAGACACAAATCCCAATAATGAGTGAAAAATCCATTGTGTGAGCCTTCAAGATTTACTATTTAGTGTTACAATGACCCATTGACTGACCCTAAACCTTGATGTCAAATATTCTTTCTGGTCTTTAACTTCACCTTTCTAATAAATCTTTGGTACTAATAAAAGACTCCAGCCTCTTTTATTGATACAAGTATTGATTAATTTATTCCAAATTACTACCTTCAGAGAAGTTTAATTTAAAACACCTATTGTGAAGTCATTCATGACCAAGACGGCTGTGTTAGCTTTTAATAAATCTGCCAAATCAGTACTTGGGCTATTGAAAAATAATGATAAAGGCTAGGATTATTTTAAACCTTCTTAAAGTTAAAAGCTAAAAATAATCATGAATTCTGATGGAGCATATTTTAGGTTTATTACAGTGTCCTGTTTTGATCTTACATGGATAAATGATGTTGATGTCTAAGACACCCTTTATGCTCCAACATGCAAATTTCTTTATGCTAAGATCAAACCCACACCACAACAGAACGCCTGCCAGACCTCTTCCAGAGCCTACCTATTTGTCATAAGGGAACACACTATGCAAAAACATGATCCATTCTCCATAGTTTCTTCCCAGGACTTCTCAGTTCTTATTCAGGAATTGACCACAATCCCAGTTGTATAAATAAATGATCTACTGTATATGATGGCATCTGCATTATAAATGGACAGACTGTTAAGTGCTAAACAGTACTCTTTTTTACTACAGTACATTGTGAGGTGTTCAAAATGCAGTACATTTGAGAAAGGCACACTGAATATCTGAAATCTAAATTTGCTGTCTTGCTTGTTATTCTGTGGTACAAACATGATTACCTGCAAGTCAGATTTTAATTTCATACTTTATGCACCAGCTCACCAGTGTGTTAGTTGGTATCGGCTTATTAAGCCACTGATTTATCTATGGCAGTGAAGGTCACTGTAAATGCTGCTCTATAAATAACAACGCAATGATCCATAACCACCTTCCATGTAGCAGCCATGGGTCTGCTGCACCTAATATGAAAGAATTGCTGGTTGCTAGGTGCCGAAAAGCCACTTGCCCATTTAGGAATTGATATAGTTTTGCTTCCCCACTAAGATGACAAAACTGTAATTAGAGATTAATCAAGGGCTACATTAGTGCGGTCGTTTCCTGCAGTCCCTGTTTTTGTGTGTGTTGCTCACCAGCAGCTAAGTGCATTTGCGTGTATTTACTAGCTCTCTGGAGATGCAGAAATTTATTGGCATATTTAGAGGGACAGATGTCGCAAGAGGAAAATCCGTAAGCAAATTGCACGTAATCAGTTTCTCTGTTCTCACTTAGCCTCCTAAGCAAGTGGACAATTTCCTTTTTTTCAATAGTTCAGGCCTTGTGTCACTTAACGTTAAAACAGCAGGTATCATAGATGTATCCTAGCAAGTTATATATGTAGACTATGAAGGACTACTTAGAATAAGTAAAAAAAAATGTTACTAAGAAACCATTTTTAACATTTACTGCTATTTAACCTCAATGATGAGGCAAACCCATCAGGTTATTGTGTACATACAGCTCATACAAATGGAAACTTGCAATGCTCATCTGCCAAAACCATCTTTTAATCATCAAGGGTGCCATCTTGAAAATAAATGCTGCATCATGTTGTAATATCTATTAAAGAATTTGTACTGTTGTTAACTGGAGAGAGATTTAAATTTTCACTTTCGTATTTCATCTTTTTGGAGTTTGTGTTTTGCTTTATATTCTGTTCACACATCTCTATCAAATGTTAATGCTCTTTGGGAAAACAAAAACACAGAATATGTTAAAATAAAGTATTTTAAAGATTACATGTAATCATTTCAGCATTTCAGGCCATATAAGATTGTGTGAGAAAGATAAGCATTTGCAAACATGCCTTGCAGTAGCACATACTTAGGGAAGGCAGCTAGTAGCTAAGGGCCTTTCAATTTGAACACATTTAAGGTGATCAGATCTTATTTAATACTAGGAGCAAGCAATCTTATTTTCCAGAAGACATTCATTCCCTTTGATTTTCACTAAACATGAATATGGAGCTCTTCAAGGATAGTTACAGTACCTTGCAGTGATGAAGGGACTTGTGTGTCCTGATGAAACCCATAGAAGAAGTCTCAGATGAAATACAATCTTTCAGTCTCTTCTCTTTTGTGTTTTTCATGAATATGAATATCAAGGTGCGGCTGAGGCATGAAGAATATCCAGGTTTGGGGCTTAAACCTATGATGTTTGTCATTCTTGTCTCTTGTGACTACCTGTCTGTCTCTTGTGATCAGCAGTGGATACTTGAACTTTCATTGCAGAGTATGAAGCAGTTGGGATGGGAGTGAGCAAATCTGAGGTCCTAGTTCTTCCCTAGAAAGCTGAATTAATCTTTCCAATTGGGGGGGGCACCTGCCCCAGTGGAGGATTTCCAGTCTTGCTCAAAAGTGATGACAAATATAGGGCATCAAATTGGTGTGGAATCAAAAGTGTTGTGCAAATGGTGGAATTCTAATGGTGGGGAAATCGAAGCTGAGATCTCTAATGATGGTTTTTAGGTCAACCTATGTCCCCATTTTCATATATTTTGCAGTGAGAAATACTCTGTGAAAAATAATTGATTGATGAGAAATAATTGGTCATTATTTCTCGGTAATGACCAAAAGAACAAAATTGACAGGTACGAGAGATTGAAATTAAATTAGTTTTGTTTTCTTGCAGTTGCTGGACTCACTCTCTGTGACAAAGGGGAGAAGCAAGGTTGTAACCATACCTTACTCCGTAGTATTATATTTATCAGTGTGCATGTAAACTGTATGTGAAGTGAAACTGGAAATAAAGTCATCTGACTGCATCTTAAAACCCACAACAGTTTTGTAAACAGCATTTTATTAAAAACAATAAAAAAGGCATACATCTTCCCTAATTTTATTATAAAATATTCCTATTGGTGTCAAACAGCTATGATCAAAAACTGGAATCCTAAATAGGGGCAGAGTGGTTGCTCTGTGGCTATGGATCTGCGCCTGTGGCTAGGAGGTTGCCATTTCAAATCCCACGGCCAGCAGAGGAATCCTACTCCATTGGGCTCCTGAGCCAGGCCCTTAACCCCAGCTGCTCCAGGGGTGCTGTACAATAGCTGACCCTGCACTCTGACCTCAAGCTTCTCTCTGTCTCCCTGTCTGTGTGTCTCATGGAGAGCAAGTTGGGGTATGCAAAAAAGACAAATTCCTAATGCAAGAACTTGTATATGGCTAATAAAGTGATCTTATTTACAGAGTAATGTGCATACTTTAGGACTGTCAGCAGTCATTTTTCTCATTATTAGAAGCTGACATTCAAAACCATCTGATTGACACAGATTAATTCATCTTTATTATTTTAGATTTGTAATCATTAAAATAATAATTTATAGTCTAAAATGCTGAATATTCTGAAAAACGTGACTGGCCACATAGATATATTCTGCAATTCTGCAATTTAAATACATTTTCTATATATACAACAGAAAATATACCAGTTAAATACAATAGTCTACAGTATATTATAGTATAGCATAGGTGTTTGAGCCATTTATCTCATTCTACAAGACAACCAGCGTTAGGCTCTTCTTGCATGAACTTTGGCATTTTCATGACCATATGCTGTATGATTTAATTTGTTTCAGGCAATACCTGTAAAGAGAAATATTTTCAGAATTATTGTAAATATATAAGCAACATAAATAATAAGAAGAATGCAACTAATTAAAACAGGTCTTCAATTAGAGTTATTTCTGGTTTTAAATTACTTTATAATCAGACTTTTCATACATTGATGTAAAAAAGTGATTTCTTGAGATCTACATTATGCCACAATGGTGTAGGTTTTGAAAGTAACATTAGTTACAATCCAAGGGTTTACCTTGTAGACAAATTCTGCATTTAAGATTATATATTTTTTTATTAAATATAATATTCCTACAAGTCACTTAAACAAGTTTTTTTTTCTTTAGTGTTTATAAAACTCCTTACAGAAAATGAGAAATAAGATTTTAATCATTATTAATGAACATTGGTATACATAAAGATGTAATGATCAATTTTTTTCTGAAATCCACTCTACAGCACATCAAATTTATCATTCTAATATAAAGTAGTAAATTAAACTATGAAAGTCTTCCATTTTTACATTAATAACAATAATGGAACAAACATTTCAGTTACAGCTTGTGCCACTAGGCTAACTGTAAAAAGACTTTATTCAAGTCAATATTGTGCTGTTGCAATCAAAACATTAAAGAAATACTACACAAAGCCCTCTGGACTAATGGATAAAATATTGGACAACGGTTTATGCTGGTGAGTAGGTATGCAGTATACACAAATACACTTATCAATGAAAGATGAATAAAAACAATATGTTTTTTCAGTAACTTTAAAATATCTACAAAATAAAACCTTGGTTAAATATTGGGCCATGTTTGCTGAAATAAAAGATAAAGATGTAATTGCAAAATTGCAGCTGTACCCAAACACTTTGAATATCTCTGCCTTTCAGATATCTAAAAGATAAGCAACTCAGGTATACATATTACATTCATTCCTATTCCCAAATAGAAAAAAACTTGGAAAGCGCTTGGATGGAAAATAAAAGTAACTCTTGACTTTAAGTATGGTAAAGGTTAAATAATATACTAACAATCTCTGCTAAACACTAACTTCTAAATTAGATTAGAATTTGTTTTTGTTTTTGTTTTTTAACTTCAAAAGTGAAGCGTTTTCCTCCTTTCTAAAGAATTCTCTCAAGGATATGCTCTGTATTGAATAAGGTAACAAACCATAATAACACATGGTATGTTCCAATGACAAGTCATCAAAAATAAACAGGTTTTTCTTCATGTGTTATGGTTTTCACCAGAAAAAAGCTAAAGCACATAAAAGGGGAACATTAGAAGTGAAAAAAAAACACATCCAGATGTATTATCCATGACAAAAAAAAAATGTTCACTATTGCTTAGAATGCTGCTGACCCCTGGTGTGGAACAACATTGTGGTGTGAAAAGGTCAATGAACATGAATTCCTCTGTCACACAGAACAATAGTGGTTATAAGCTTACAATGTAAGTGGGAGTTTTCTGTGGTTTATTGGGTACTTTGGAAATGTTTGAGAAGATGCATTGTCCCGATGAAACAGCCTCTCAATTTCATAGCAAGTTACACGTGTCCCAAATGACCCAATTAACATATTAAAACAATAAATTGAGACATCTGTGGGTGTTCTAAAATTTTATTCTCCTAAAACTAAGCATCTAATTTAATCTCTAATCTAAATGTGGACCCCAAAATTCAAAGCAACTCAGATGACTAAAGGTAGCACAAGTGAATTGTGAAAGATATTAATTTCAAGAACATAATTGGGCACAGTGAGCTTAACTGAGTGGGTTGTGATCTTTAAAATGTCCTGTCCCTAAGATTACTGCTTATTGGAATAAATATCCAAACTTGTATTGAAAATATATTAGTCTTCCTTTAAAGATTTAATTTCTCCAGAGAATATAGATATGGTCATAACTGCTTCCTCTAGCTTTACACTCTTATTCATCTCGCAATACAAAGATGCAATTTTCTACTCAATTATTTTCAGGTACTGCATATTTCTCTTTCCTTCTGAGTTAGCTGCTTCTACTACTAATCTTGGTTATAACCCTTTAACAACACTGAAAATACAGCACAGAAACTGGATGGCTACAAGGGTGCATGTTTAAGCAATATTATTCCATTGTTACAGTATCTTAAAATCAAATCAGAGTTAATCGCTGCATTAACAAGGAGAGTGAGAGAAATACATTACCTATTGAAAGTCTACACACTTTTTCCAAAGTAACACATTTTGTGGCCTGAAGCAGTTCAGGTGAGTAGCTGCATCAGCATGCGCAGGCTGCAAAGGAACAAGTAACAGATTTATTCCATGCTGAAAAGAGAAGAAAGGAAAAAAAAAGTTTCTGCTGTGGAGCCTTCTTCGGATGTCTGGCCGGAGCTTCTTTCATCGTGTAAGACATTACACCCCGAAGACATTTTGTGGCCTTACAGCCTGAAATCAAGACACATTAAATCAAAATTAATTAACTGTACCTTTAGTTACACATTGAAACACAACTTCTGAGTGAAAAATAAATGCTCTAACATTCTTACATGAGAAAATCTGGAAAAATGGGTTGAATAGTACACACCCCTAAGTTAATACTTGGTGGAAGAACCTTTTGCTTGAAATTCAGCCATAATTCTGTTTGGATAGGTCTGTACCAATTTAGTATACCTAGACTTGGCAAGATTTTCCCATTCTTCCTTATAGAAGTGTTCAAGCCCAGTAAGATTGCAATGGGACCATTGATAGACTGCAACTTTTAGATCCTTTGACAGATTTTCAGTTGGATTCAGATCAGGGCTCTGACTGGGCCACTTGAGGATGTTTACCTTTTTGTTCTTCAGCAAACGTTTGCTTTAGCTGTGCTTAGGGTCACAGTCATGTTGAAAAGTCAACTGTCTTCCAAGTTTCATCTTTCTTGCAGAGGGAAGAGTAGGTTTTCTTTAAGAATCCATCTATATTTTGCTCCATCTAGTTTCTCTTCAATCCAGACAAGTGTCCCAGTTCCCGGTGCAGCAAAACACCCCCATAACAGAATGTTGTCTCCACCATGTTTCACAGTGTTGGTGTTCTGTGGGTGATGTGCTGTATTGTTTGCATTTAGGCCAAAATGCTTTATCATACACAAAACTTTTTTTTATTCACATGACTTCAGAATCTTTACAATGTTGTTTTGCAAATGAGATTGATTCTTTATTTTGAGATGCACCACCCAGCAGAGGAGACCTACAGTACAGGAACAGCTGATCTTATCCTGAAAACATTAGGCACACTACAATTGAACACAGGTGGAGGCTAATTATCTTGTTGTGTGATTTGGAAGATAACTTGTTACACCAGAGCTACAGTAATTTACAATTGCTATTACTAAGTATGTGCACTTATCCAACCCATGTTTTCTAGGTTTTCACATGTAATTACTTTTCAGAATGTTTAATCTGTTTTTCACTTGGAGGTTATGTGTTATAATGTGTAAGTAAAGGTAAAATAAATTGTGATTTATCATGTCTTGATTTCAGGCTGGTAGGACACAAAATCGACAGGGTTTGTAGAATCTCTATTGATATTGTATTTTAGGTTGCCATCACCTGTGCAAAACATAATAATTCTACAACAAATAAGGAAAATAAAAATTGAATTTAAAATTTGCCACTTCAGCCGGTGTCTACAGCAGACACATTGAAAATCAAAACCTCTAAAAACTTGCTTACTAAAACATTTTTTTAAAACTGCTTTTTCAAATTTTATCATTTCTATTCCCATGCAATTTAATTTTTAAAATATTGGTCTGATGTTGCAACCTTAGTTACATGTCAAACTCTGTTGCTATTGTTTGTGATGTTTGTCACAATTCTGAAATACAAAAAAGCCTAATAAACCATCAACAGTAATACACATCATCATCATCGTTATCATCATCATCATCATTATTATTATTATTATTATTATTATTATTATTATTATTGTTGTTGTTGTTGTTGTTGTTGTTGTTGTTGTTATAAGTAGTCCTAACTTCATAGTTACATTCATAGAGGTTCACAAATAAGGACAAACCAATTATTGGAAGAAATCTGATACTAGTCACAGTGTTTGATATTTCACGCTGCAGATATTTTATTCAAAAAAGTAAATCAAAACAATAGGCTTATGAATTGTGCCCATCTCCACATGAACTCAGTTTCCTGATCTGTTGTGCCTCCACACTTAAATAGGCCTAACAGGAACAAAGATTAATCCGCACTGTGCTCTGATTTTGTTATTGTACAGATTGATCAAAATTACTGATTTAGAGTTCAGAAGAGGTCAAAATAGAACTGTAATTAACAGATAAATCAGTCAGTTCACGTATAATTTTGTGTCAATTGTGCCTTATGTCTTTACAAGCATTTTTTATATCCATCTTTTAGCACATGATGCTTTCTAAACATTTTTTTTTCTTTTTTGATTGGTATTTTTGACCCCCCCTGATGACAAACACATGCAGACAGCTGTCTGTCAGAAAAGTGTGTTTTCACAAGATGTGCAGGCACTGAATATTTTGCACATGGTGTTAGCTTCTGAGTTACAAGATCCATGAGAAATTATTTTCCATTAATTTACAGTAAAAGGACTGTAGTTACATGTACATGTAATGTAAACGTTGAATACTCTGAGAATAACTAAGCGATCTGGAAACATGCTTCTCTGATTGAGTTATTTATGCAATCAGACAGTTTGATACCTTAATAAATCATTTTAAAAGTGTTATTGTGTACCCATTTAATAAACACTTTTTTCAGTGTTCATCATATGCATAAGCTGACTGCATAAGCCAACTGTTATGCATTTTACTATTACAATGTAACTACATAAGTAATTCTCCTAGTCAGCACAGTCAAAAATTCAGTAACATAAATAGGTCCTGCCCTTGTCTAATAGGCTATTAAGAACAAAATAAATACTGCTATACTCTTTAACCAAAAATGGAATCAAAATTTTCAAAAGTGAGATCCCACAAGATCTCACTTGCAATATGTGTGCAAATTAAATATTTATTCAGAAAAGCTTCCTCTTCCCTCTAGGAAAGGAAGACTTTCTTAGTAGACAAAGAGTTAATAGAGGTGGAGAGGGTGCAGAAAGACACGGGTGTGTTTTATGTATAACTCTTGCAATCACTAGGGATCAAAAGCTAGATCCAAAAGACAGCTGCACCACATCCGTGCACAATTCAATCAGATACAATTACCTTGATTGCAGATAACCTGATTTGGACTCTGCTGCAGATTTCAACTGTTCTCTTTTTTGGTCTTATTTTTTAAGAAAAAAAATAGTCAACTAGGGAAGAAATAAGAAAAAAACATTACAATTGTTTACAGAGAACATTGCACTGTTCTCTGTCTCTGGGCCTTTGATGAAAATGACTTATTGTATGACACCGTTCTTCATATGATGGCATCTTGTGTGCTTTGAAGATTAAAAAAAAAAGTATGGGATAGGTATAAATAAAAAATAGGAGAAAATTGCAGTATTTTTCTGTCATTTTGTAAAACATGGTACAGTAATTTGAAGTCAAATTATATCAAGAGTACAGCATCTGTCTTCTTTGGCACAACATGTGAAAGAATACATATAATTTTATCCTTTTAAAAAGTAAATGAACAAAGCAATAGTTGATGTAAAATGCTCCATCTTATAAGAAGTACTCTATGATGAAAACATACAGATACAGACACTTCTAAATATATGTGAAGCTCTTCCTTGCTATATTAAAGGGAGATGCTTTGATCACTGAATTTTTAGAAAAAAAATGTGTAAAAGTGCAAAAATAAAGTGCTAGCAAATTTCCCAGTGTCCCTTTTGAAAGTAGAGGCTAATTAAAACTAATAATCTTGGTATTGTGCCATGTTTCCTGCTTAAATATTCATTTGTGCCTATGAACTGTGTGCTAATAAGGCTGTGTAATTTAGAATACTGTTCATATGTTAAATGGATAGATGCTTTGATATAAGCAGGATAATGGTTTCTCAAGCAATGCATTTCACACGTGGGCCTAATTAGAAGTGCTGAGTAATAGAATAATCTGTTGAAAACTCCCAATAAATTAATTTTCAGGCTTTGAAGGTATCCTCTCCTCTTTAATGGGGTTATTAACCCTTATTCTTAATGCACTTGGGTCTCACCTTTGGATATCATTTTGCATTCAATGCAAAGCACTGGTACTTTTCCGGAGGTCAGAAGAAAACTGGAATGTTAAAGTCCGAGCCTGAGTGCACACCAAACATTTTTCATTCAGCATTTTAAAATTGCTACATAGGCAGAGAATAAAAATGTCAATGTAGTGCCTGAATGAATTCCGACAAATTCTAGAAATTAGCCTGATAAATACAGCATTACATTTATTTATAAACCAATAGCAGGTTTTAATCTCAGTATATAATGCAGTACTCAACTAGATATTAATTGATTTTGTTACTTCAAAGTCTTTATTATTACTGAATAGCAAGTAGAGGAAACAATTTTGTTATCAATATTTATATTTCTTCACTTGTGGTGTGCCCGTTAGATCATCGTTGGAGTCTAAAGGAATACACCAATGAAAACACAGGGACAATATATTTAAGCAAGTTGTATATTTAATACAATACCAAATATGGTATACCGAAGACATGACACAAGACCACTTTTTGAAAAATGCAATGACTTTGAAATTCCAAATGTAAAAAAGAAAAAGCTTGCATATTTTATAATAATCCGTCTGCCAACATTCCCAGCAAAGAAGTCAAAAATAATAATGCAAGTTCAACTCCGTGAATAAAATTCCAAATTAACATACCTGCAACAATGCTGCAATAAAATTACTCAAACACACTTTATTGGTATTAATATTTACTCCCTACTGCTGGTGGAGATTGGTGTGAAAAGGAGCCTGAAGCTCAGACTAATGCCACCAGAACCCACTGCCATCCTTCCAGTAACATGGGCTCTTTAATTTCCCCCCAGAAATTTCATGTGGGAATTTACAGAATAAAAAATCATGACAAAATGTTTCCTCAGTGAGAATTATTTTTTAAAAGTTAGCCATTACAGTAGTTACTGTACTGACAACTCCCATGTCATAAGTACTAGAGACGTCTGAGGTTATGTTGTATTAAGTGATGTTCCCAAAGGAACCAAAGGTAGATGGGATCAGACGTAGTACATTAGGGCTTGTACAACTAGACATTTGAAGAGAGAGAGAGAGTGTGTGAATTATTGGGTATTTTCATGGTTTTAGGTCCTGAAAGAAAGAGCAACTCTGACTACCTCTGATATCCTGGAGACTGAGAGGGTATTCACTACTAAAACCGATAGATGTCCAGCTCTGTGGTGGCTTCTTGCTTTAAATCACATACAGGGAGATTGGACACGATGCATACTTCCCAGTGGAAAGTTGTCATTTAGAGCCATAGAAATCCATCAAGCAAGTCAGAAGGTTGCTTCTATCACAGTATCCAAAAAGTGGAGAAAGTTTTATTCATAATGGCAGCAGTGATATTTTGCATTAGGTCGGTTGTATGAGAGTAACTACAGCTAAAACAGATGTGAATATGGTAAGGCAACAGTCTGAGAAGACCCAGATAAAGTACAAAAATGACCCCAGGAGACCTTATAAGCCTATATTAATGCCAAACAAAAAGTCATTCTTGTCATCTAGAAGATTGAGTACACTCATAGTCCAATTCTTCTCAGAAAGTAGTTATTGGTGATCACAACAGTCTAGCCCAGAACTGGGAGTCTGTGATAAAGTGATAAAATGACAGGAAGAAAATGCTCCACACATGAGAAAACCCCAAAATTGGCAGTTATATGTCCTAAGCAGGAGGGAGAGAACAACACCACAAACACATTTTTAGCTGGTTCCTATACAGGATTAATAAAATGGATAGTCTGGTGCAGAAAGTTAGACTCCTAACCTGGGAATTCTAACTTAATAGAGGTTGGCTCTGTTTAATGGCAAACTAGTACAAGTATAACTTGGTGACAAGAAGCTGAGTGGCATAGGAATTGCAGGATTATGTTGGATTGCTTCCTCTTAAGATAATAGCAATGCCAGGCTGAGTTTAGAGAATGGGTTAGGCTGGCAGGGGAAGAAGCATGCCTACAAATCCTCATGTGAGCTTGCAGTTCCAGGTGAACCGAGTTCTTGTACATGTGTCCTGTGCCACTGTGAGATCATCTGCAATCCTTCTCTTTGTATTTAAAGGTCAGACGCATTAATAGGATTTAGGAATTTAAATGCTATACTGTTTAGCGATACAAAATATTGTTAGTAAAATCTTACATTTATTTTCAATGGATTCAGGAGGCCACTTCTTATGTAACGTAAGATGTCATAGTGGCAACTTTATGCAAATTAACTGGTGATCCCATTGAAATGAGTATGTGTTCTTTTCACAATAAGAGAAGATCATCTATCTATAAACCCTTTTATATTTTTATTTACAGGCATAAACTGTTTAAATTGGGAAAT